>NC_045481.1:60043599-60140274 GCF_009650955.1 Corvus moneduloides
TTAGCTTGTTTTTTAATATAAATTTTATCTTAAGAACAGCTCAAAAATTGCTGCTCTTTTTATTATTTTTATAAAAGATGTTGTGTTCAATATTTCACATTATAAATTCTTTCATCCATCACCGAAACTTTTTCAACGTTAGTAAATAATCATATTTGTACATGTTATCTTTTTCAGAACAGAAGCTTTCTTAAAGCTTCTCTCCAAGTGTTAATTTAGGAATAAATAAACATTTCCACAGATGTGATAAGTAAAATGTTGGTGTTCCTAAGGTTCATTCTTGTAGATATAATAAATGCTTGCATGGCTATAGCAGCATGTACCCCATAAAGAAAATATTGCTCAACTTCACCACAATAATCATGTTTGGCAGTTCAACACAATCTAAACAGTACAGAAAACATCAAAAACCATTGGCTTTTCCTGTCCTCCATCAGGTATGCTGTGTATTTTTCCAGAATGCGGGAGATGTTTTGGGAATCTCCTACCTGGAGCGGAGAAGATAGTGGAAATAAAAAAACTTATCACAAGGCGTATATGGGACATATTCTTTCCACCAAAGATGGTTTGATAAGCCAAACAGTAAATTGTGAGCTATCCTGTCCCAGTCTGCCAGCACAGCACATCTCTGGGCAACTGTGAGCTTTAAAGTTCGGAATCAGCAGTTTGACTCTGTTCTCCATCACTCCCTTGCTAAAACCCTGAGTACAATGACAAGGGTCTGATCTGAACATGTTCCCTCATGAATCCACACAGACCAACAAACACATAAAAATCTGTGAAGTCCAATCCCTTGTAGAAATGTTGCTCACCAGTGCAGCACAATGTGCTTCCCTGGGACACAGAGGGACCTAATTGCTTTCCCCTGGCTAGAACCCAGGACGGAAACCTCACCAAATTACTACAGAGAAAGAAGTGGGAAGAATTATATATAATAAATCTAACTGGACTACTCTCCCTTAGTAGTACTCTCCCTTAGCACCACTCTTTCAGCCATTTTTCTTCTTCAAAGGCTCTTAATGCACAAGAATTCATGCTAAATCCAACTACTTCATGCTTAGCTGTAAGAGCTGCCATTACAAAAGTCTACTACAAATAAAAGGTTATGCTGCCACTGCTCACAAATATACTACTGCCCATTAGAAAACAAAGCAAAATAATCACCTAATTCTCAGGAAAATAGCTCTGTTCCCTAAAAAGATGATTGCTCCTACTTTACTACATAAATGTACTCCCAAAGCCAGACTTGCTTTGGCTTTGATTTCACTTATGAAAGAAACTCCTGGATCTCAGCAAGCACTAAATAAATACTGCTGTCAGAAAAGGAATTCAAGATTTCTGTAACAGATTCACCTCTTTATTTATTGTTATTTTTTAATCTTTCCAAACATTCTGAGAGATACCAGTAGATGCTTATACAGGGGGAAGGTGGAAGGGAAGAGGTGAGGGAAATGCTGTTTTTCTCTAATCTTCCGTTCACCTGTATTAGCCAAGCAGCACAATACATTGAAATAACTCGATCCATTTTCGTTCAGCTCATACCTTACCTTTTCAATCCCCTCTATCTCATTTTACTAATGGCTAGGGTTGAACAATGGATTACTGTATCAAAATGAGCAATTCTTTCTTCATGCTGTTGTACTGAGAGCAATTATATTAAATATCTCATTCCATCAGCACGTGTCTTATGCCACCATCCACTATTTCTCTTTCACTCTCTATTTTTTGCCCAATACTCTTACCCAGTTTGCCTCCTTCTATCTACGTCTGCCATATTGACTGGCTTACTCTTTCAAATCCACACAGATGCTATCTACAAATGATAAATTCTAGAAGGCTGCCCATGTAATTGATCTAGAATCCTTGTGCCCACAGCAACCAATTTATTGTGGCATTTTTGAAGGATGCCTGTAGCTCTCTGAAAATTAAATGCTTATGAAAACTGTATGGGACTTTTTGGGGTGGTGTCTTTATCTTGTCCGAAAAAAAACCTACAGTCGCTGACAGCCTACTAGTCTGGTGTTTTATAATGACTTTTAGTATATATTGTTATAATAAATGAGACAGATAATATCTTAGTAGCAAAAATCCTATCAAATTAATGCTCCACAATTTCGCACTGAAGTAGTTTTTTCACTCAAGGACTATCTGTGCAGCACACAGGTAACAGAACAATATTGTCCCATGCTGGCAAACAGCAACTGGGCCCTATCTTCTCTATTTATGGCTTTCATTTTCCTAACTACTCTCTTAACATCATTTCAACAATTCATTATTCAGCTGTTTCCATTACCTCTTGTTCCCCTCTCCAGCTCTGATGAAAAATCCATGAGGAAACACTGAAGTGGCAGACTCATCACCATTGCTGAGTTGGCAGCAATGCCTCTTCATTGCCACATAATTCAAACCAGGTGGTTCCACATGATAAAGGATTTACTGGTTTTATTTTCATGGGCCCAAATTATTCCCTGTTAATCAGGTTCCACAGAGGATCAGAGACAAATATCATATTCAGATAAGGAAATTATGGATCATTGCAAAACAGTTCCTTTCCGAGTATCCCTCAGAGCCATGCTAAGCACATTTCTGTGTTTCACATCCTTGCTATGCAATCTAGTCTTACTGTTTGTGCCTTTTTAAATTTAATTTCATCTACAATGTAAAAATAAACAATGAAGCATCAGCAGAATAAAAAAACCTAATTTTAGATATTATAAATATTTTTCCCTATAAACACAATCTTAATTGACATAACTGAAAAGTGCAAGATGCATCTCTCTCCCAAGCAAATATGATAATCAGGTGTGATTTATAGCACTAGTTAGTAAAAGAGGCATTTTTGGTTTGGAGATTGCAACAGTACTGCATTCCTTAGGCATAACCTGAGGTGAGATAAGCAAGAGGAACAGTAAGAGGAGGTGGGAGGGGAATCCAACAGCTGATCATAAAAATATTCTTTACCTGCAACTTTATGTTCTGCCTCAACACTTAGTATGAATTTTATTTTAATTGCTTTGCTCTTGGCTATGAAATTGAACTGGTGATTTAACACTTTCCCCTTTGATAACACAGTCACATGTTTAGCTGCAGTTAAGAAAAGAAGAAATTGGAACACTCAGGTCCTTAATATTTAATTTCTAGTAACTCTTCATCTGAATTACTACATAGCCCATCATCATAGAGAGTTTTACAATGTATGTTTTACATGTATTTCCTTTATCAGTATCAGCTACTGAGGAATACACTCAGAGATTCCCTCAACTTCCATCAAGACAAGTGGTCAGAGCACAAAGAAAGGATGGAGCAGAGAGGTGCAAAGCCAGTCCCTCCCAGCCATGAAAGCTATCTATGAGGGAGTATGTTGCTTGGTTGATGTTTTAATGAAAGATCTGGAATGGGCACCTGCCCTCCTGCTAAGAGCCTCACTGCAAACAAGTTTCCTGAGCTTTCCAGAAGCAGGGTTTTAATTTGTAGTACACAGCACACCTTTGGGAGTAGAGGCTGGGAAAAGAGGCAGCATTATGTTGTTATTTGTGATAGTAAATTACTGTTTTATTGCCAGCACCATTACATAAATTTCAGAGCATGTTATCAGCAATAAGGCCCGATTCCAGCATGGCCATATCTGGCTTTTACCAGCTCTTCCAAAACCCAGCAAAATTCTCTGTAAAATACAGGACTGCACAGCAGGGCAGTGGCAAAGGCATACATGAGGTTAAAGTAATCTTTGTGAAAGTTAACAGAAAGACACTAGGAGTTTAATGGGCTTTGAACCAACCTACTGAATAGTTTGTGTGTGTATACACATATTTGTACACTGCACAGGGAGGTGAATCAACAAAGATCTCACCCTAAATGCAGAGAAAGAAAAGGAGGGTTAAATGACTATTACTGATTCCAATTGCTGTGTTCTGACTCAAATTTTAAGCTAGATTAAACTTTATTTAATAGCAAAATAGTAACTCTTAGATTGTTTCAATGAAACCTTCATGTATTTTGTCACTGCAGAGAACCATTATGAAAACCATGTGAGCTTCCATTTTCAATATAAAGATGGAAACTTTCTATAGATATCTAATGCATTTTCACCATCTTGATTAAGAAGGAAATTCTGGCCTGATTTCATTGGTCATTCTACATTAGTTTTAAATAAATGATGAAAAAAATAAAGATAGCAGAACTAGACAAGCTGTGGATAGAAAGTCAATACCAAAAATCAATACAAAATACTCCTCATCCCAATGGTTTCCAATGCTTTCTCCTCCCTCCACATACATTTCAAGCTACTCTTCACTTTTTATTAACAGCAGTGTAACCTTGTCACATTGTGGCACACAGCATGAGGTCACCCACACAGCAGAGCCAGACAGGACACTATGAAAACACACTCCCACTGCTAGAGACTTTGAAAAACATGGAGTCATAATTGTCAAAGTAAACCTGCTCCACATATAATTCATGAGATTACACAATAAAAACTTTTAAGAGTCTCTGAGATTTTTCCCGGACCAAAGTTCTCAGTTTTGTAATTGAAAAAGGTTTTGAGAATACAAATCTCTTGTCAGTGCAAATAGACACGCCTATACCAGCATAAAATGTGGAATATTAATTTGTAACTGCCAAGTACAGAAGAGAGCTAGTAGGCACTGGTAGGACTTGGTCCCCCACCACACCCGGCTGCTGCAGATTACTTACATGAAGCTTGAATCCCATAGTTAAAAAAAGTAATTCACACTTCTTCCTTTAGTAAGTTAAGGTACACTGTTCCACTAATCTGTGCTCTGTGCACGTGTCTCTGTCCTGAATATCCTTTGCTTTCCTGCACAGCAACAGCAAAAAAATCGCCTCCAGAAAGGTAATGACCATGAAAACCTCCTACTTACTCACAAGAGGAATAACAGCACTTCTAGAATTGCTGCAAACAGAAGTGAAGGGAGAAGCCACTGCCTGTATTTCCTTCCTTACAATGTCTGCCCTTTGATGGAAAGCAGAGGAAGCGCCTTAAAAAGGTTGAGAGTAACAATGCTAACAAGGAAAAAAGAAATTTCCTTAATGTTTGGGAAAAGAAGAGATTAAACAGCGTAAGAGGGAAGTAAGGGCCTAGATGTTAACATATACACACATGAAAACAGCTCCTGCTGATGGGCTGTAACACAACACTGAGATGACTGTAAAACTGAAAGAAGAACACAAAACATTACATTTCCACAACAGTCAAAACCCTTGTATCACAGTCCAAAGGTGGTTGTCCTCCCCAAAACCACAGTTAGAACAGCTTCTTCTGCTGAGAAAGCATAAAAAGAGAATTTCAGAATTTATGCCACTGTCATGTGTATCGCATGACTTTCTACAGAAAAGAAACTCTCATTTTACTATACTGGGTTTGCATGGCAAGGTTTTGGTAGCAGGGGGTCTACAGGGGTGGATTCTACGACAAGCGGCCAGAAGCTGCTCCCATGTCCAACAGAGCCAATGCCAGCCACCTCCAAGACAGACCCATCACTGACCAAAGCTGAGCCCATCACCAACACTGGCAGCACCTCCATGACAATATATTTAAGAAAGGGTAAAAAACCTTGCACAAGAGCAGCTGGGAGAGAGGATTGAGAATGTGAGAAACAGCTCTGCAGACACCCAGGTCAGGGCAGAAGGTGGGGCAGGAGGTGCTCCAGGTGCCAGAGCTGAGGTTCCCCCGTGTGGAGATCCACGGGGATGCAGAGATCCACCTGCAGCCCATGGAGGACACTCACATCAGAACATGTGGATATGCCCTGTGACCTCAGGGACAGCCAACAATGGAGCAGGCTCCTGTTGGGACCTGTCATGCCATGGAAAGGAGCCCACATTGGAGCAAGTTTGGTGGCGGGACTTGTGACCCCACGGAAGGGACGCACACTGAAGCAGCTCACAAGGAACTGCAGCTCGTCGTAAGGATTCACACTGGAACAGCTCATAAAGGACTTTCTCCTGTGGAAAGGGCCCCATGCTGGAGCAGGGGAGAGTGTGAGGAGGAAAGAATAGCAGAAGCAAGGCATTATCAACTGGCCATAACTCCCATTCCACATCCTCCTGTTTCTTGGGGCAAGGAGGTAGAAGAGTCAGGAGTGAAGTTCAGACTGGGAAGGGGGAGGAGGGGGAGATTTAAATTTGTTCTTATTTCTTATTATCCTACTCTGATTTGATTTGCAATAAATTAAATTTATTTCCTCAAGTCGAGTCTGTTTTGCCTATGATGGTAATTGCTGAGTGATATCTCCCTGTCCTTATCTTGACCCATGAGCCTTTTGTTCTGTTTTCTCTCCCGTGTTGTTGAGGAAGGGAGTGATAAAGCAGTTTGGCAGTAACCCGGCAGGTAGCCAAGGTCAACCCACTTAATTTACTTATTGTGCACTAGGAATTTTATTTCCTTTAGCATGCAAAAAAAGTAATGTAAGCAATTTTATCACCATGTTTGTGCCTAAAGAATGAAGAATCAGAGACATTTATTATGGTATGGCAAAATCAAAATTTTTCAAGTTTCCACTCCACTTAAGTCCTTAAGAATGGTGCTAGTAACTGTCATTTAACAGCTGATAGGTGCAATTTTAATTAAATAGGCATTGTTTTTCATTAAGGTGAGTCAGGTACTGAAACCCTATTGAGTCATAAACCCATCATTTAACACAACTGCCAGCCTTTTTGAGTCAACTCACTTGATGTTCTGTGAAATCACAGGAAAGGAGTGGCTGTTATATCTAGACTGCATTCCTATTTCTGGGTATAATAAATGTCAAGGAAAAATTAGTAATGCACAATAACAAGACTTGTACACAGAGCACATGCTGCTTTCTCACAAAGCACCGATATTCAAGATTTAAAAAGACTTTTTAAAAAGTCATCCGCCTTCTTCCAATAAAAAACAGCTTCTCATCCTCCTATAGTGCTTTTCACAAACCCAGATTGCAAAGAAGTGAAATACTCTATCGACATAATAGACTGACCAGTCTAACAAAGCTGAATATGTATGTATATATACGTGTATATACATATATATAAGTTTTTCTCTTTAAAAATCGGTTTCTATCTACCTTCCAGTTTTTCACAAATCTTAACAACTTTGTTCCATAGTTCTACCCTCTTACTATCTTGGCAGCCCTAAAACACCTCTTTTGTCTAGTCTACAATCCTGAATACACAAAAAGCTCCTCTTTGACTGCTCAGGCACAGATTTGAAGACACATTCAGTTCCATCCATTCAACCAACCTCTACTTATCTAACTTCTGTTCTTGCCTCATAAATCAGTTCCTACAAGCTGTTCATCATTTTTAGAGTGCTTTCTGAATAGCATTCTATTTATTAATTTTACATTTTCTAACCCAATGCATCACATGCTCTGAACTCTGCTTCTGATTCATCACAAAGATTTTGGACGGGTAAAATTATATGCTGCTTTGACCTTGTAAAACTATCCCAGAACTGTTAAAACAGTTTTAGAGAATGCATGAAGGAAGAAAACTATACATGAATAGTGAAATCACTGTCATTGAGTTACTTTTAGGCATATGTAGGGCCATAGAGACTTCCCAAAGAAAAGAAGACAGATACAAATTTCTTATAAATACAATTACATAGCATACAATTTGCACTGATTCTAGGTTATTTAAATCTTCTTGCTGTTTTCCAACAGGTACTAGATTCTTGTATTTTGATAAATGCCCCACAAATGTGCTACTACTTAAAATAAAAGGAAGACACATCATCATGGATGATGGGTACAGGATATTTTCCTCAGCTTAAGGACAAGACCCAGCTCATGAGGTACACTAGAACACCTGCACACCAAATTTGCAGCTGATAAAAAAAACAAGTATTTGACATCCATACTGTTACAAAAACTGGTATTCACACAAGTATCCATATATAAAAATTCAAAATAAATTAAAACAATCCCTAGTTCCCCCACGCAGATCCAGGAGGGGCTATGTTCCCTGAGCATGCTGTGCTCATCTTAAATAAAGGCATCCTTTAACACTTCACACCCCTGAGGTCTCTGTCTGAGCATCCTAAGCACAGGTATACAATTAAAGGGACATCCCATACTGCAGTTTATTCAGGAATCAGTAACAAAAGACAGGCACTAACAAAAGGTAGATAAAAATTCAGAAGCATCCAACTTCATTTAGTCACAGGCAGTTCTATAAGACTTGGCTAGTAAATACCAAGAGCATATTCAGGGTATCATTACCCATATGCTAAAATCCACATTTGGTTCTATGTCAGAAAATTAGCGTGTTATAGTATCACATATTAAAACATCTGACTAACCAAGTTCTTGATGTAACAACAAAATATTTTAATAATAATTCAAATATCTAATAACATGAACAGCTTGTTTCCGAGGTGACCAAAGTGAATCATGTTTCTCACCAAATTTCCCTTAGGTACAGCCAGCTTATTACTACCTTGAAAAACTATTTTTTTCTTCTACTGACAGCGTCTCTCAATGGCTGCTCTCTGCTGTCTTCTCTCATGGGAAAACAGTTCATATTTTTGAGTACAAATCTCACTGGTTTTTATTTCTGCAGTGTTGCAATTCATCAATCTTGCTTTTAATCTGCCATTTTATCTGGTGTCCGTGTAAATAAATACTGATAGCTGATGTCTTACAACCCACCCAAAAGGCCCAGACATCTTGAAGACATAAAGGAATTGATGGTTTGACAATACCTATTGATACAAGCTGATGTACAGTATGCAGAAATATGTATTGTGGCTTGAGAGAATACTCTCTGTGCCTGCTAGACTTCTGAATTAACCGTAAGCCACAGAAGACACATTTCTTAACTCAAAAGCACTTTTGGACAGATATAATTGTCTTAGCTTCAGCAGAGGTAATTGTAAGCAGTTTTGTGTCTGAAAGTAAAAAGAATAGTAGAGAGCAAAGAACTGAAGTCTGCCATGACAAGGGGCACAGATGGCTGCAGACCAAAGCAATGATGTTCTTTGGATGTTCCAGCTGGACTGGAATATCCATCCAACTAGAGATGTTAGCCCAGCATTGCACCTGAACAATGATCACCTGCAGGGTATTACACAGAAAAGGCAGGCCAAGAAGTACATGGTCTGGGGTTTGATATCTTAGTTATACTACTAAATATAAAATCATCTCATCATATTGTTAGAGAGAAAAGCTGCACAATTCAGAGACTATTTGGTTCACTGCTATGAGCCTCCTGTTTGCCCCAAACAGCAAAGACACAGCAAAAAACCACAGGAACGTAAGACTAAGTGTAATAACAAACCCACTGGACTCACCAGCCCCATTCCCACAATAAATAAATAAAGCCTTGACAATTTGGCTGCCATTGCAGCAATGTAATTCACGTGAGCAGAGCCCTCCCAGATATGGATTTGAAAGTGTGCCTAGACTGCAACACGTGGTGACCAGCTGAATCCAAACGTGGCTGTGATGTTCCGTCCAGCCTGAAAGGAGAGGAGGAACATGGCCATATCTGCCCTTTCTCCTTCCTCACTTCATCAGTCACATCCTTCCTCTCAGCACTGCAGAGCACTGGGGCCATGATGGCAGGAGGCTGCAGACCATCAGATTCCTTTGGAAACCACCAGGAATAGCCCAACTCAACGTGGTGTCTCAGACAACTGAGGAGAAAATTAGGCTAACTCCTGTCAAATTTGAGAGAGAGAAAAAACAACCTACACCCAAAATCAAAGAGCTGTTTTGGAAATCAGTCTGTAAGTCTTCCCTGATGTGTGACAAGAGCCTGGACTATCACCATGGACTCTAAAAGCACTTTTGAACATCAGTCTGTCCCTGCCCCTGTGTCTCAACCCTAGAGCTCAAAAGAGATACCCTACCTGCAATGTCTCAGAGGAAGTGACAACTTCTGAAAGCACACCAACAAATGGTTTCTACACTGTGAAACTATTTCACATGCAATGACCAGTCCTTTGGTAAAGTGTATTTGCCTCAGTGTTCAGCTGCCATTTTCACCCTCAGCCTCTGAAAGAAAAAACTCTGCTCATTTATAGAAAAAGAGGGAGGTCAAGACTACGAGGTTCAACATTGTCCAGTCCTTCATGCTCGCTCGCTGCCATTATTGCTTTTACTCAGTGGCAAAGACAGATGGGGGAAATTTCTCTCTTCACAGCTGGCAAGTTCTCAAATTCTTAAGCTGACAGCCATTTGTGTTTAGAATACAGACTTACTCTTGGATCTTAACCTTCCTAAGTAAATGTCATGATACACATATGACAGTGGTCAGGGAGCAGCAATATCCTGCTTTAGTTGTCCACCTGTATATTTTCATAGCTTTTCTTCAGAGGTTGTAAGGTTCACAGTCTACTGTAGCATGTGGTACTACAGCTGTGGCAACAAAGTGTGAAAAGATCATTATACTACACTAATTTCTTCTTATCTGTTTGTTATGTCAAAAGCACCCATTAAAAAAAAAAGAAAAAAAAAGAAAGATAAAATATACCTGTAGAAGCTAAATACAGGCACAATGAAAAAGTATTTATTCCCTACCAAGCTGATAATCCCCAGTTTGTACTGCTAGGAACAATGAGATTGTCAGTCATTCTCAGACTCCTAAATATTTTAGAGAGCTTTCCAAAGACTACATATACAACCTGAGAGTCTCTCCCTAAGGAATGAAAGCAGACAAATTTGGTACAAGAAAAGCAGGAGATGGGGAATGCAGAACAGGCAGCTTTTCAGGAACAGAGAGTTCACTGAACCTGACCTGCTCACAAATCAAAAAAAAAAAAAAAAACAAGTAAGTCCAGTACTAGAAATCATTTTTGGGGTTTTTGGAAGGTATTTAGCAGATATTGATGAATTATTTTTATTTTAAATAAATAGATGACATGACAAAAATATGGTTTTGACTTACCATAGAGTATTCATTTATTTAGAACAAATTAAGAAAGTAGCGCTGAGTTAATACAAATAAAATACTTTTTGAAGAGTGTGATATTTCTGAAATAACACCTTTCAGCCTTGCAAGGGAACAAGTGCCACACACAGAAGACAGCATGGAGAGGTTTGAACGTGGGTCTCTCCCACCGGAGACCATTCCAACCAGAGTTTGGAGAAGCATAAATAGAGTATCAAAAGGTCTTCCTGTTTGAGGGGGTGCACTTCCTCTCTTGGGACTTTTTTGTTTGCTTTACAGCACTCTCCACGCATTTGCAACTCTTCATCCCACTTCTGTATATTTCATAACATCTTAATTACTCTGTAAAAAGCTGAAACACTGACTACTGCTTCTGTAGAATTACTTTAAATGTAAGAACTTTGTGAGATACATTTTCTGATATCTTCTTCAGAGATACTAATTCCTATGCAAATATGTGGAGCCACAACAGGCTTTATGCAAGTAAACAAACATAATTCAAATTCTAAAAATAAAATTTATAACCACCACTACTAGAAGCAGGAGGTTGGCCTTCTCGTAACACCAAATTACAGCCTCTTAGAAGCACACATTATTCAGGTGACCTTTTAGTTATTATTTCTCTCCCAAGAGCAGATTTTTTTTGAGCCCACAGACTCACCCAACATTATAGTCTCTCTGATCCCTCCAACCTGCACATTGCATTGCTTGCAACATCAGTGGGTTTTTACCAAATTTGACAATACTTTCTCTTAGAGACAAGCTCTTATGAATATTGAATCATCCCTTTCTTCCCTTCAACCTGAGCCTATCTGCACAGGTAATCTTGCCCCTATATTATTCTCTTTCTTGCCCAATCTATACTTTTTAGTAAGAGCATTGCTTAAAAATGTAAGACATTCTCTAAATCTAATGCCTAAACTGTACCTGTTTAAATTCCCTTGAGCAGGCCAAATGTAGGGCACTTGGGCAATTTCTGTGATCAGGTATTTCTCTAGAACTTTATTATGTATTTCATTTTGGAATATGTTTTAAGATGCAGAGTTTGTCACTAACTCAGTCTTCAAAACACAACTTATGCAAAACAACAGTGGCAAACTTGTACAAAAAACCTTTGTATGATCCACAATCTCAGTCAGAAAAATCAGACTTCATAAGGAAAACTTTAAAAAGTACAGGTAGGAGGTATCTTGAACGAAACAGTATGTCTTGGGCCACCAATATGGAATGCCTGGCCCATGAGAAACAGCTGTCCTGGTTCTGGGAATGAGCTCTCTTAGGCAGGCAATTAACCTAAAAGGTTAATAAGAACCAAAGGGGTTTTTTTCTTTTTGCCATACTTGTGTGACAGCAATTTACAACTGATTTTCAAACTGTGACTTCAGTGGGGTTTGGCATGTTTTACAACAGGAAACAAAAAGAATTATGCAGCACAGGCATACAGTTGTTACACCCTGGCTAGCCATGGCCTTCCACAGAAGAAACAGAATTGTATCAAGTCAAATAATTTAATTGTGGATACAACAATTACACAGAAAGACACCATTATTCCTTTTTTCCTGCTTTAGCAGCACATCAAATCGGTCTGTATTTCATTTCTCCTCACTTATCTAATTTTTTATGATGTGTTTCAGCACTAAAAAGCATGCCCACCATACATACGTTTCCCTTTAAAACTACAGGTTGTTCAACCAAAGAGGTTCTTCTGCCTGTCCAAAATTTAAAAACTCGTAATCTCTTTACTAAAAGTTATTTTTGAAGTTAATTAAGGTGCAGTAAAACTTGATTAACTACAGGTATAAATCTGAAACTAAAATGAAGACAGTTCTAAATCAAATGCCTTATTAAAAGTTACAACATCAGACAGTCATCAATCTCCAGAAATAAAGAGTAGAAAACAGAAAGCTATATAATGTATATGAAGCCTGGAGTAATGAATCCTGTCATCATATCCTATTGACCAGGAGTAAATCAAAAGACAAGCACAGACTGAAAACCTCATCTTTTTTTATAGTAATTTCTTTAACGGTAGTTTGCAATTTTTTAACCCATGATGTGAAGTCTTCAGGCTTGTTCTTCACCTCCAAATACAGCTGAGCCTCACTGGAGACAACAGCGGGGTGAAGAATTTAAAAGCAGCAATGACCCTACAAAAAATCTGGTTAAATTAAGAAATTAATCTAACGATTGTGACCAACTCATCTTTTGACAAGTTGATATATAACAATATATATAAAAATAAGTCTACAAAGAAGGTCTGGGATTCAACAGAGCCAACTCTGAGTGCCTAAGACAGTTAACACAACTGATAGGCCTGCATTGAGCTCAAGAATACAAAGATGTAACTTTAACAAAAGGTTGAAACTATTTGGAATGAAATTTTTAAAAGAACAGCAATGATAAGAAGCACTTCAAAGAAGTATCAGGAGTAAGCAAAAAACTTACAAGGATGGAAAAAGAGAGATTGATTAAGAAGGTAAGACGTGTGTCCTAAATTAGCAACACAGTAAAAATAGTACCTCAGCTCAATCTTTCAAAGGAAAACAGACTGAACAGCGGAAGGCTCATTTCACCAAAGCAGAAAAGGATTAAAATACAGAGAAGAACTAGTTAAGGACTCTTATTCTAATATAGACTCAATGAAAGTTAACTGCATTCCCAAACCTGGACAAATATTCCATTTTCTCATAAGAATAATGCCGCAAGGACAGGAACATTTACAGCATACTGAAAAAGCCAGAATATAAAACACAAATTCAGTGGCAAGTTTTCTAATGAAATTTATAAACTAATGGGAACTGGAGTTTTTCCAATATACCAGTTAGTTTCATAAACCTTTACTCAAAAACTTTGTTCTTTGGGCATCCCTGATCATCAGTGCTAAAGCAAAAGTACCACTGGGGAATACTAAATATAGATGCACTCCAAGAAATGAGAAGAGATAAACACATATTCATGTGATTTTGACACTGACTACGGCAGACTTTGGAAGAGGCTGTAATCGAGGGCATGGAGGTAGGCTTGAAGTAGCATAAAAAGAAATACATTCTCATTACTAATAGATCATCTGAGAGACATGATGAGTTTCTTAGTAAGACAGATGACTACTTAGACAAGGGCAATATAGTGCAACTAATACATCTATGTTTGAATTAAGCATCTGGCAGTGTTCTCTAAGAAATCTTTATTTAAAAGGCAGACAATGAGGAGCAATATAAGAATACATCATAATATGGACAGAAACCTGTCTATGGGAGGCACTACAAGAGTCTGTAGTGGAAAAAAAAAGCAATTCTGAAGATGGAGAAATATTACTAAGAATTCTTAGGAACTAGTCCTGGGATGGATCCTGCTTAATACATTCATTAGCAACCCTGATCCAAGGACTGGATTATGAAATGCAAAGATGATACAATTATGAGCACAGAAGAGGACAAGATCATCACACAGAGAGAATGAGATGACCTTGTGAGCCGGAAAACTGAATGGGATGAAGTTTAAAAGCCAAAGGTACATCATGACAAGACAAAGTAAGGAGGATTTCTGCTTTAAACTGGAGGTTCATCAGATTTAGGAAATGGAGGAGAAGAAAGCTGGTGGACAGAATGATTAAGAGGTGCCTATTTACCAGCTGTTAAAAGGCCTAATGAATTTCTGGGAATATCAGACATTTTCAGTCAACTCAGAGGACTACTTGGATCTCATACGAAATAGTGTGGTGACTCCTGATCACCTATTTTCAAAGCAAAACTGTAAGTATGCCCAAAAAAGGGTTTCTAAGGGGACTACAAGAATGGACAAATAACTTTCATGACAAGAAGCAAGGAAACTTTGATCCTTCCAGCCTAGTTAAGCAAACAGTGAGAATGTATTTAAGTATATTTGATTACTGTTGCACATAACCTTGATATGTTTAGCTTCTTCTCATGGCTAGCTCTAAATATGGACAGCATGCAAAGGAATCCAGTGGCCATGTGGAAGCTGGGTGCAACCCATCAGGGCAGAGAATGCCTTGGACAGGACCCAGCAGCGCCTGATGACCCCAGCACTGACTGCACAGTCCAAATCCAGCTTTGACTCTCGAGCCCAGGTGTCTATTGCCAACACTGAACCTGAAGTGTACACCTGCAGACCGTGTGTGAAGCTGCCTCCAAGCAGGAGCAAGGCAGGAGAGAGCACTGACTAAGTGAAACAACAAACAGTCCTTCACACATACACTAACAATAGCCTCTCACAGCAGCTCAAGAGTTACTGAGCACAAAATGGGAACCCATTCTATGATTTTTAGTGATACACATTCCTGCAAGCAACAGCTTGGATTATGTGATGTAACAGAACCCTTTCACACAGAAACATATCCTCTTGGCAGCTGATAAAAGGTTTTGTCTGAGTAACCTGTTCAGCCATCAAGTGTCACCTTTTTGGCTAATGGTTTATATCAAAGGAAAGAACACACCTCATAATGTACATAACCAACTGTGTAATGCTACTCAGCAGGGAAATATCCCTCCTGTAACACTGCAGTGATTACCTTATGCCTTGAAGCATGAGAGCTGATGATCTTTATCTTACCTTTCATAACTACAAATGCTACTATTGGTCATAAAATTATCCAAGCACTTCAAAAATTCAGCCACAATATTTGATTTGATGACCCTCTACACTGGGGACTAGCACAACCTCACTAGGTGTTCAATGTCTGGCAAGTCATTTGTTTTAAATTACACCTTTATTTTCATGCTGCGGAACAGGATTAGAATAACCTTCTGAATAAGTTTCACTACAGCCTTCATAAAAAAAAAAAAATTGTGAGTAGCTAAAGCAAACCTTGCTTAAGGGCTTGACTGTGACTTTTCCTTATGCTATATGTCATAATAAATCCTCTCATGCAATAGATGCCAACACTTCCCACCCCAAGCAGGTGGACTAGAAATGTGGAGGATGTGCAGAGACAATGGCTTCTCTGGCTTTCCACAGGAGCCAGCACAACCCTCTCAATTTGCTGCAAGTGTGTCACCACTTCCCTGCTGCTTGCAAAACCCTGCAACACGGGAACAAGGTCTCAGGGAGAGAGAGGAGCCCCTGGGCCAGGGCACCTCTTGTGATAATCCTGAGCTATTCAGTTTAAGCAGCACTTCTTGTTCAGACAAGTGCCAAAAGGTACAGTTTAGCCTTAAGTCCTTTCATTTGTATTCCATTATCTTGGATGCTTAGGTGTGAAGAATACCAATACCTTCATTGTCAAAAGACATCCTCACATCTTTTCCTTTGCTTATTAAGACACAGCACTACCCAACACTCTTGTCTGAAGAAAACTCTTTTAAAACAAAACAAAATAAACGAACCCTCAACTCGCTTTGGGCTGCTCAGAAGATACAAAGAAAAAAAAAAAAACAACAGAATCAGCTATTAAACAGCAAGTAGCTCACTTGTCCTCCTACCCACCCTCTCTCCACACAAGCACTCAAGCACACAAGCTGTTTTGCTTTTCATCCCAGAACCTGACAAGGGAAAAAGGACAGATTCCAAATAGAATTGAAGCAGGTATTCTCAACAAGCAAAGCAATTTTTGAAATTCATTTCTGAGTAAGATTATGTAAGCAAAGCCAGCTAGGCTCAACCACACTTGTGTATCAGTTCCCAAAACAGCTTCTAAAAAGGGTAAAGAAGATAGGTTTATTTTATATATTTTTTATTTTTTAAAAAGTTACACTAGCTCAAAGGTAACGACATTTCAGGGGACAGAAACAGACGTTTTATCCCAAAAACCAAACCATTCTTCTACTTCTGTGTAGAGTATTCTACAAAATGAGCATCTGGCAAAGAGATCAAAAAGACACCATTTCTTTGCCAGTAGTAACATATTTAAGAGGTTGCTTGCTAGCAAACTGCCATGGCAACCACAGCAGCACCTGGGGTACAGTGTTCTCCTGAGAAACAGCACGACTTCCCTTGAGAAACAAAATCATTTTCCAAGGGTGACACAGAAAAGTAATTTTTAAACCAGATAAGTAGCTCCAGTGACTGTAGAGTCACTGAACTCCAGAATCAGGCCTTCATTAATGCTATTTCTTTACCCAAAAACATCTATATTAAACCCAGCTCTAAATATAACACAGAAAAATGCATGCTTTAAACCTATACCAGTCACTCTCCACTTCTATATCTAACTTCATTTAGAACAGCCCAATTGAGGAACAACCCAATGTTTTTTGGAAAGAAGTCAGTAATACTGAATGTCGTTTCTGTGTCAAAAGTAGAGTAAAAACAGGCCACAATGAAATGGTCAAGCCTCTCTTCCAGCCAAGACACTGAGCCTTGCACTCCCTAAAAAAACAGCCAGGAGTGGGCATGTGCCCCCCTTCCTAGCTGCAAATGTAGCTTAAATTGAAAAATATAAGCTAGACTTCTTTCTGCAATTTAGAAGTTTTATACGCAGAAATAGCCTAATGTAATCTAGTTACCAAGGGACAGAGAAAGAAAAGAAAAAGGAAAATATCAGCTATAGATCTCTCTGCATGTAAGAACATTTTTAGACTATGAAAAAATAAAAACACTGGAATGAGAGCTTTTGATGTCAAATTGACCAATAGTGCACTCGCCTTAGCTCAGCTCTTTTCTACAGAAGACTGCACATAGTGATTAAGTCAACTTTTGAGAAAAAAGCAATTCTAAACTCATGTTATTCTGAAAAATAATTTTATATAATGCATTATTTTGGAGTGCACCCTATCTCAACTACCATTTTTAGAAGACTTACATTATTGTATTGTTATACACCACCAGCGGCAGGGGAGGAGGGGAGAGGGTTGAAACACATCACTCTAAGAAAGCTTCCCTTCCCTTGCTTTTCTGGCTTTCCTTCTGTTCTCTATTCTCAAGGCTATGGGAGAAAAAAATTACACAGATCATCTCAACCAACAAAAGGGAAAATAGTGAAGATAAGTAATACTGCTGACAATGGCAGACACCAATTACCTTCTTTTTCTGATATCAAAAAAACTTCCAGTGCTTTTAACTTGTAATTTATGAATGTCACCGACTGACATTCAACTTTTGTGTTTCCAGCAGACTCACTTATTGTAATGCTAACACTTTATTAAACTTTTTTTCTTTCCCCCCTCTTTCACCTAAACTTTAAAACCTTGCCTGGAATCACTGTGCAGACTCATGCCCTTAGTAACAAAGACAAACTGGGACCCAAGAGATGAAACACTACTAGCAATCCCCACCTTCCATCTCATTTTAGATGAAGTTATTGCTGGTTTGTATTGAAAAGGCAAAACAATAATTTCCCTACCATGCATTCAGGAATAGCTTTCACTTATAATGGTTAAAATATTTCTTAGTCTTTTCTCTTCCCTTGGTCTTCAACTTCATTTAAAAATCACAGTTCTACATTCTATTAGACACTTGCTATTGGCAGGTACCATAGATGAAAGAAGATTAATATATTCAAGTAATGTGTTTACTAATTCTCTTACTAGTGTCAAAATCCTACAATTAAATATTTTCTTCCAAGCATATTATAGTATGCAATTCTTGAACCAAGCAGTCATCATTTAATTTATAAATGGAAAAAGCTTAAGCCACACAAGATGGTGAACACTGAAAAAACATATTTATATGAACTGCTTTTTATGTAGTCAGAACAAAAGTTATTTTTCTCATATGTAGTCCAACTTCTGTTTAACTTGCAAGTGTATCATCGGTCTCACACATTATTAAACACGTCTGGCATCTACAAGAAAAAGCACTTGCTTGTATAGAAGATGTAAAAGTTTTTTACTAACATTACTTTAACAATGTAGTGATGGGAAGCTCCAAATGCAAACCAACTGCCATAAGGATTTTCTCCAAGATTGACAGCCATGACCAACAGCCCACACCAGTCAGGCTTCAACATGCAGAAGGATCTTTAACCATCTTTGTTGGGGAAGATGAAACAGGAAAACCTTGTAAATATGATTGCCTGACAAAAGATTTTGGGAATATGAAAACTACAGGCAACATCGAAATGAAAGCCACTTTTGAAATACCAAGTCTTAGTTACTGAACAACTAGAAAACAATGGTATGGCCAACTGAAGGTAATCCCCTCTTGATGGAACAATACCCTCTGCTTGCAAACAGGTCCAAGGGTCAGAGCAGACCCTACTAGCTCAGCAGAAGGGGTCCAAAGAGTAGTTTTTAGAAGTTAAGATGTAACACTCTATGGTAATATAAGAACTCTTATAGGCTGTATGTAAATGCTATAGGATTTGTATCTTGTATTAGATTGGTTAGTGACAATTAGAATATTCAGTACAGAAGATGATTTATTGTATTGTAACCAGGACTTCAGACACTTCATTCCTTACCACACTTCATTCCTTTCCTTCCTTACTTCCACTCTTGCTCTTACACCCTCTCTCTCTCTCTCACCTGCTTACTCTCTTGGGCCTGCTCAGAGCTGAGTCTGGCAGCTCTGAGCAGTGCCCCTATACCCAAGCCTTTTACAATAAACCGACTGTGTCCCAAGACCTGCCTATAGAGATCTCTCCGTCACCGTCTCCATCCGTCTCCATCCCACCCGAAACCTACAATCTTCACCAATACCTGCAATCAATTTGCTTTAATTCCTTTTTGACACAATACCTTACATTCCAAAATGCTCCCAGGTGTGAACTTGTTTAAAATGTTAAAATGCTGGTGACAAATACAACATAGTTCAACAATGACTGAAAGAGCACAAGGGAAGTAAATTAAGCTTCTTCACAGAATGAAAATGGCCCCAGTTTTCTCTGCATCACTATTAACGGAGGTTTTACAGTAAGAGCTACAGCAGCCAGTAGGAGTTGCAAGCTATTTAGAGTTTCACGTACAAAGGAGTTTTCTAATGGCAGAAGCTCAGGAAGTCATGATCTCACAAAGCTCAAAATTTTGATGATAATGTCTTCATTCAATTGAAACCGCTTCAAAGCGTTCAATTGTCACAAAGTGCAAAGGCACAGACTGGTGAAGCACTTCATGTTTTCAACTTGAAGCACCTCGGCACTTCCAGCTAACTCAATGGGACTGCTCACAAGACTAAAAGCTGAACTGAGGCTGCTTCTCTGGCTAAACTGGGACATGGAAGTCAGGCACTGAATCAGTGACTCTGTTACATTGGCAAAGCATCCTCCTTCCTAACACCCAAAGGATGCAGTGATCAGCAGGAGCATTGACACAGCCATGGACAGTCAATACAAAGCATACTTTGGGCTGAGAATGAACAGTATTGGGAAGCCCTAGTGCAGTAGTTGTTTTGTTCATTGTGGGACGAGGGAGCTTTTTGCCCTTTTCCTTTTTCATTTGTCAGTGATAACCCCCAGAGTTATTTCAAGACACTAATAGATCAACTAAGAATCTAAGGATACTTCATGATTTACATTGTGTTCTAAAAGAATTTCTGGGCCATGTGTGAAGCACGTGTTTGTTCTACTAATCAAATTTAATATTATTAAGTACCATTTCCACAGGGCTTGTCCTGACTCTGATATTACTCAGTGCTTTTACCTGGATGATGAAAGAGCGAGCATACAGACAAAATTTGCTAACAGTGCTAACCTAACAGGAACTACAAAAATGTTGGTGGACATAAGAATTTGAAGGTGTCTTGACAAATTGGAGACACAATTCTTTGAAAATAGAATGCAATTTGAAAAGGGCAAGGTTATACACCTACACAGAAATAATAAACTGCACTGATACTGGCTGGGAGCACAAATGAAATTGATAAATCAGTTGCTTTTCCAGAAAACAGCTAACAAAAAAAAAAAGCAACACATCAAACATGAGGGTTAAAAAGCACTATTTCATGCTGCTTTGCAGCAGCCTTGTATGCATTTGAAGATTGTTACGGTGTGTGCTCCTCCTCTATAGCCTAACACCACCAGCTCTGTGAATGAAGATTATGTCAGCTCAACATCTGCTTATTCCTTGGACTTTTTCCAGCAATTCCAAATCTGTCCAGATCTGAAGGAAATGCTTTAAGTGATATGTTGCAATGCAGAGGGAAGCAAAAAATTTATTATGTTTTGTACTTCTTTCACAATGGAGCTTGCCTAATTTTGCACCAATATGATAGTGACTCATTGGACCCTCCGATATAACAGTGACTCTCTAGAACACACTTTTGTTTTTCCTTTTTGCACTATCCTATTAAATTAGGATTGAGACTGCAGCAGAGATTAGGTATTAGAAAAGGTCTTCTCATGGTAAAAGCACCAAAGCACTGGAATACCTTTCCACATGGAAGCTGTAGTTTCCATCTCTAGGGGGTTTTAAGACAATGTTAGGCAAATATCTGTCAGGAATCCTTTTGTTAAGCTAATCCATTGCTGAGCAAGCAAAATGTACTGTACTGATCTCTCATATCAGTTTTCTACCTTTCAGCACTGGCTTTTCCCATAAAAGCATATTTTAGAGATACAAAAATATAGGAAGGGAAACAGGTTAATATTACTTCTCATTTGTCACAGCTACATGGCTGTGCCAGTGCATCTGAGCACCCTAATCCTAAACAGGGAAAAATCATACTCACAACCAGCTCCTGAAATTTTGTACATCTCATGAAAATTTGACCTGAACATACTAAAGGAAAAGCAAATGGGGAAGTAACAGCACTGACCTGAAAAAACAGTGCTTTTATATAACATTATATACTCACTGTCTTTTTTTCCTTTTCACACAAAATTCTCTTTAAATTCTCCTTGAAGAAGATCCACAAAAGGTCTTTTGAGGTAAAAATTGCAAAAAATCATGGGTAGCTGTGTTCAGTTCCTCAGGACCTGACTTCAGAGTCTCAGGACCTGACTTCAACACCAAGAGATATTTGATGTGTGGGTGGAACATCTACTGGCATTTCCACAAAGCTCAGATCTCATTATGGAGGTGAGGCCACACAAGTAGTGGAGTGTTTGCTGATTTGTGAGAACAGGTACAAAATCTTAGGTACTAGTTCTGCCTAGACATTGCTGTAATGAGTAAAACACGGTACAGACAAGAACTCCAGGCTGCAAAATTGTCTCCAATACTCTGTTTCACACAATCCACAAAAAAACTGGAAGGACTTCTAAAAGACCTTGGATCTCTGTAGACAGAAACAAATAGCACTTGTAAATCCATCTCTTGAAACCTGACAATAAGAAAAGAGCACTGTGTTCTCAAAGGGAATAAAAGAATTCAGACAACCAAGCTTATTAACTCTCTGAGCCAAACAAGTCTCAGTTTTACTTTTGGAATCTTTTTTACATTATATCAAGGATATCAAGTTAGTAAATGAAGCATGAGCCATAAACCAGCTGAATATTATAGATGCCTGATGAAATAAATTTTTTTCTTTTTAGCATAACACCACATTCCAGTGTCTTCTATTTCAACATGATGTTTCTACTTTCTTTTGTTTGCTGGTTCTGGTATCACCAACCAGAATACTCACCTACCCACCATCACACCATCAATGCAGGTAATTAGAACACTGCCTTTTCAGACAAGAAATTCCAGGACACATATAGATACAAATTTCTAGTTTTCTGCCACTGGTTTTAACATGTTTTTTTTCTCACTGGGACTTTTTATGAGCTGTATGTCCAAAGACTGAGGACAATAGCGAAGTATGGCACAGAGCATTTCCTTAACTTTCGCACTAAGGAAATAACTGCACTTTTTAAATATTTCCTATTACCATCTTCTTTCATTAATATCAGAAAATATGACAACTTACAAGGATCTCAAGGATGTTACTACAGGCCTCAGAAGTTAAACCAGCAAACACATGAACAACCTTTCAGTTGGTCACCACTCTAAGTCTTTCATCATTCAAATATAAACTGGAGGTCTCCCACCTGTCCTTAAAATGGATCCAAATGTTACATAAAATTCTACAAGGAATTATGCTGTAACTTTGAGAACATCAGGACCTTACATTGTGCACCTGGCAAGAGTGACACACTGTGCTATCTTTAAATAATCATTGAAAGTTTACACCCTGAGATATTAAGAAGGACAACTCATCTCATATGCACACAGCTTTTCCAAACATTAAAATTTAGTCAACTAACATATTGGTAGACATAAAAGCTTGGGTCCAAACAGCTATTTTAGAGGGCACAACTTCCACATAACTATTACCAACTCCCTAAAATATACAGGTGTCTGGTTTCTCGACCAAAATCTATAACCCTGAGGTAGATGCCAAGGCTCCATGTATAAGAGCAGGGCAATCCACAGCATGGGGTTCACATCAGCGAGCCTGCTGAGGAGAAATCTGCCCATGTTAGCTGACAAAAAAATGCAATAGCAAGAGATTAGCTCAAACCCCACCTCTCCTCCAGGCTTAGAGGTCTCACTCCATTTGACAGGGAAGACACTTACCTCCACCTCACATCTTCTTGAGAACACAGGCACAAAGGGCCAAAGCATCTAGGCTCCTAATTCCTGCTTAAGCCCTTAAAACACCCACTAAAGTCATGAGAATCTAAGGATTTAAATTGGAGATTAAGAGCTGAAGCATCTTCAGGGATTGATCTTCTCTCTCAAAAGGTAATAACCTTCTTTCTATCTTTTTTTTTTTTTCTGGTTCCACTAGACAGCAGAGAAAGAAACAGCTTCTTCCCTTTGTGCAACAGCCCAACCATTAAATGTGTTCTGACACATTGAGCACCCAGATCGCTCCTCCACTTTAGAGGATTCACACTGCCATTTCCCTGGCCACCATCCCAACAATCAGAGCAAACTCATCTGCAGGTGAAATATGAAGCATCTTAAGTTTGCTCACAAAAGGGATTCATCAGGAGATAGTGAGATTTCCCTTGTAAGGCCAATGGCAAACAGAGAAGAACTGACAGCTGGTCTCTCTAACAAGAGAACTGTTTATTTTCTTTCCACTGTGCTTGCTTTCATACCCTGCTGAAACTGGTGCACTTATGTACACAAGAAAAACTTAACTATTTTCTCCTTTTCACATAGCATGTTTTCACCCAACTACATGGCAACTTTCGCAAGAATCAAAGGGTTTGGTCCTAAAGGAGCTGTGAGCTCCTTCATCCCCTCGAGAAACAAAAACAGAGATTGATTAGCTGAGGATCCTAAAAAAGCTTTTGCAGAAGTTTGGTTTTTTTTTTTTAAATCCAGACCCACATGTTTCAAAACATTGGAATAACACAGTGATGATGAGGGGAAGGAACATAAAACATAATTGAGGATTACTTAATTCCAACTGCCCCATCAGGAAGTTGTCATTAGACACAGCCTCTTATGATTTTAACAAATTTCTTCTTATAGAATGCATTCTCACTTTAAAAAAGAAAACATTTGCTGACCTCAAAAGCAATCTGTCGTGACTTGCACTAAAATGAGGTTTTGTTTGTTTGTTCCTCTGATGTTTTAATTATTGTAACATGATTACAATAGACTAAAGAACAGCCTAAAGGTACAGATGTAGCTAACATCTAAAATACACTCGTGTATAAATATGTATTAGCACACACACAGCTATGGACGATGCTTCTTTCCATAAACAAGCAACTCACATAATCAAAGCTTAGAACACTTCTGTGGTACCTTCACATTATTAACATCCTCCAAAATTGCTCCTAATCACAACAAAGTGGCTTCCTGGTAATGAATAAACATCACTCATTCTTTTATGGGGGTAAAAAGGTGATGAGGGAAACACAGGAAACTTGTTGAGAGATACTTGCAATCATTAAATGGAAATGCACAACACAAACTGTGAGGAACAATGACTGATCATACTCTCTCATTTATCCTCATCCTTACATCTCACTATTCACATGCCACTCAAGACAACCTCCACGGTTAAATATCAGTCATAGACTCGTTTAAGCAGGGAAAGACCTTTAAGATCATCAAGTCCAACTGCTGTCTTAGACAAGCAATACGTAGTGAAATAGTAACCTCCAGCTCACAAGCTCTTGCCTTCTACCTATGCAAAAGTGGATTTAGAAATTTGGCGGGGGAGGCAGGGAAACGTTGATCAGCTATTTAAAGAATTCTCAACTCTCCGTCTTTTCCATTTCAGAAAGAATCTTGGTACCCAAATATGAATAGACCAATTATCAAAATGGGCAATATTATAAAATTGCAATTTAAAGACAGAGAGTGTCAAAAAGAAGCAATGCCTCATCTTATTCTGTAAGGAGCAGGTTTGATTTCCAAGAGTTATGACCATTGAAAAATCCTGTCCAAAAATACAATACAGTATCCTACCTACTGCAGTAGAGTTAGACTAGATCCAAAGTTATTTTACTGCTTGTATTATTATTGCTACTAATGTTGGGGTGTCATGTGGTATTACACAAGACTGTCATCTATGGAACAGGCTCTTTGGGAAACGATCAGGAAGAATTGATGTCTACACAAGAGAATCATGAGAATTCTGGAATTTTGCCTACTGGATGGATGATGAGCCAACCTCCACTGACACGTCAGGAGTAGTGAAAATAAAGTATTTAAGTTGAAAGCGATGTAATTTCAAACAAAATTCCTCCCCACCCTGGAGCAGCAATATCAAAGAAGAGTGTCTGATGTTGCTGCACATACAACATTCCTAACTCAGTTTATCCCCTGTAGCTCCAAACAGTTTACCTGATGATACAGTCTTTTACTCTACAGGACAAAATACCCGCTACTGCAATATATGTATTTTTCAAGAAATAACAGTGCCAGCTTTTTTGCTACTTCTAGGATACTTATTTTTATGTCACGATTAAATGATTTCAGTATCATCTCTTTAAGTAATACTTTTCCAAGACTGAAACCAAGAAATTCTACCAATCAACCAAAATTTTTTTCCCCAAAACATTTTTTTCCAACTAATTCATTTGAAAAGAGAATAGAAAGCTCATGTTCCCTGTGTCCTTAAACCCGAATGAGGGTATAAGGCCCCTGTCCCAACTCCCCAGTCTCAGAAGCAACATTTCAGTCTCCTTTTTCTTTTGAAGCATAGGGTCTTATCACCTGTAAAAGGAACTCATAAAAATTCAAATGGAGAAAATAATTTACTACAAAATCAGTTGGTTTTCCCTCAAGACTTCTGATTTTCTTGTAGTCTCTAATTTTGGCACTTTCTGGCTGCCTCAGATTTTCTAAGCTTCACCAGTTCTCAGGAATTCTATATGCCTACAGATTTCACAGGGGTCAGAGTAAGGCTGTGGAGAAAATAAGGGAGAATTTACCAAGTTTAGTAGTAATATTGAAGGAAGAGTTCTCAAGCCAGTCAGTTCAGAATTAATTAAAAGACAGGAGAAACTAACAGGGAATGATTTATATTCAAAGGGGATTATGGCTAACACTAAAATGTTTACAAAATCAATGGGAACTTAGCACAAAACAGATACAGCTCAGGGGAATACACATTGATTATATTCCTGTGTCCAAGATGCCATCCTCTTTTCCATGTTCCTCATTAATTCATTTCAAGATTTATGTGAATTGCAAAATAGATATAATCAAGCTCCAGTTGTTTATATTGTGTTAAATAAGGAAAAGAAATTCTATTCATCTGAAACTAAAATTCATTTGTTTCCAAATGCTTAATGAGAGAGGATGGTTCAGCTCACCTCCAAATTCATCATCTGCTGCACATTATTGAGTATCCAGTAATGCCAATACCTAACCAAGAAACAACTGGCACAATCTGTTAGCTCTCAGACTGAGCTGACAATTTCCTGGTGTACCCAAAACGCAAAGCTAGGTACTCCTGACAACCAAAACAGTGTTTGGCAAAAGCTTTACATCTTCCTAAGATTCAATGTTCTATAGCCTTTTATTTAAAATTAGCACAGTTCTAATTGCTAAAAAGGATGCTGATGCACTGCAGCTCCAGTGTTGTCAAGCATCAGCTGCCCCACCAGCCACGAGGCAGGTCACGTTTTTGCCAAATCTGACATTGTTGTTTGTACAGAAAAATCTTCAGATGAAAACCACACACAGTGGCAGCGTCAGGCTCTGAATTGATTCTCATAGAAAAGAGCGACTAGAAATTGTGCCTTACATTCTTCCACAAACTGGATTCACTTCAGTTTGCCACTGACCTTTTTACAACAGCACTGACTGAGCTAACTAGACTGAAAGTTGAAAAGTAAATAAAGTCACCGAAGGGGTAATGGGGTAAAAAACCCTCCAGAACAGAGCAGACAGCCTGACCTTCAAAGGTTAATGTCACTTGTGCCCAAGTAAATGGAGGAAACATTCCATGACCAAAACAGTGGTTCTTAAACAGATATTATATAATTCCAGCTAAACAAAGTGCTTAACTGAAAAATAACTCACATGCAAGAACCTGGCACCTCTATGAGTGGTGTCTTAAGAGTCTGAACCAGCCCAGTTGTTGGTTACACAAATTCCAGTATCCAACAATGATCTTCATCTTCCCACAGGCTTGCCCAGTTTTCTATTTTGTCATTTAAGTGACAATACAAGTTCATGTAAGTATGGCAAAATTCCTCTTGCCTAAGAAACTCACAGTGGAAAACAATGCCCACATTCTAGCGGTGAGGAAGAGCTTTGTGGAGAAAAATTAATCAGGATCATTCCTACTCCTGGAGGTGCGAATGCATCAGCAACAAACTCAGGCTGCCATGGCATCCCCACATAAGCCAACCAACAATACAGTGCTGACACTGGGAAGCACTGAATCAACTCTGCACAAAACTGTTTTACTGCCTTATGGATGGGGGACTCAAAAGTTAGAAACAAAACCCTCAGTGATCTTCTCCTGAGGGAACAGAAAAAGTGGGAATGGCAACAGCTACTTCTTGAATACCTGCCACAATGGCAGGTCTTACTTCATGATCTCCTCCCTGGGAAGCAGGAGCACCACTAGGCACTGAGCTCTGGGCTCCAGCACAGGGAAAGCAGAGGGAGCACGTGGCCAACCTGCCCCATGCAGGTCTGCTGCCCCAGGAAATCACCTGCTGTGCCTATGCCTAGAGCCAGCCCCAAGGCAGCCAGGGATTTTTCAGTGCAAACTCTTTGCAAGTTGGATGTTCTCTCTTGCAAAACACAGCATGTCTCTGAGCTAACTCCAACTCACATTTGGGTCTGAAGATGTGAAATGTATTCACACAGTCATCTCAGCACTAACAGCTACCAAGACATACAAACACCTCCTCTGGTGAAAGCTTGAAGGGAAAACATAAGCCATAAGAATTATGGAAACAAAATACTAACACTGAGACGTAAACAATCCTAAGGAAGATGAGATACAAAAAGGAGCTTGCATTTTTGCACTGCCAATTTTATCCTAATTATTTTCAAGCATTTTCTTAAGCCTGTAAGTGGAGAGAAATTAATTTTCTACAACTAAACACAGTGATCCCTACAGGGATATATTATACGCCTCATGCATATGAGGCATACACAGCTTCAGCAAGTGAGGTCAGGACAAGATATAAACACAACACAAGATATAAACACAGCAAACATCTTCAAGAGAAGCAATAAAAAATTGGGTTAATATAATGCAATTAATCAGAAAATATCCATAGCAGAAAGGAAAACTAAGATGTCTAATTTAGAAATGAAAATTAAAAATGAAAAGAAAGTGATAAGGACAGACACTGAAAAATTTTCTAGTGAGCACCCAAAAGGTATTTTGAAATTTACTCTTTAGACATGAAGAACAACTGGAAAAATGAGAAGGTATGTTTTTTGGAAAAAAACCCTGAATACTAAAACTATTGTAAGAGTCAGCAAATCAACAGGAAACTAACATCAATATAAGGATTAGCTTTGTAGATACTGTACATACATTTGTACGGATTTCAATTATTTAAATCAAAGTCTCACTTTAACTTTTTTTATAACTCTTTTTACCAGCCTCCAAAAAGATACACGCACACAGAAGCAGATCATTAAACAGAGGTAGATGTATTAGAAAAATACATTTTTGAGAGATTTTTTAGAGGCAGCTACCTACCTAAATGAAATTGATTTGTCTGTCAAAAATCTTACAGACTAAGAGGAATTCTCTTTCTAAAAATTAAATATGTACATGAATATTTTATAGAATGTCTCCCCTCAGCTGTCAATAACATTTAGAAAATAAAACTGGAAAAAAACCCAACAACTTATTTCTTGCTATGTAAGCAGTTTGATTACTTTTCTAAACTTACTTCAGCTGATTTTGTGGTATTATTGTGCTGTTCCTCATAAAGTACCTGCATCCAGTAATCTTCACAATACTCTGGCAAAACAACAAAGGATGCTGCTAACACTATTATCCCAGCTTCCAGGCAGTAAACCAACCCAGACAAACCTGCACAGATACACACCAGTAAACACACAGATCTTACATACAAGAGGGCCCAGCTTCCTCTTCTTACTAGAACAATGCAAGTGGAAAAAAGGAGCCTTATTTTTAGTTTCAATTCAAACAGCTCTTCATGCAACACAACAAATAATACGTTGTTGTTTTGCTTAACTAAATCTATAAATGTGTTTCCATAAATGAATTGCACTGAAAAAAGACCCCAAGTAATTGAATTTTTATTTGAAAATAAAAGTTGATACAAATATGTAAAAGAAGCATGTCTGTATATATTAAATTTGTTGTCTAAAATTGTCTAAATATATTAAAATTGTTATACACCAGTGTATCCCTGCTACATCTGGGTAATGTCAAAAGCTCAATGACTTTTAATAAATTCAGAATAGATTGCACTAAATACAGACATGGCCTGCACCATCAGCATACAACTCAGTTCCAAATTATCTGAACAGAAGCTGTAAGGAGAAATATTGGTCAAGGATGAAAAATATGCATGCTGAAATAGTAAAAAAAGAGTAGAGAGCAAACCATGTAGCAAAGCCTGAGGTTAGCAATAATGCCTTCTCCAATAATGTCTTAACTTCTGTGCTTTGTTTTTCACATGTACATTAACTTCAGATACCCAGAACCAAATCAGTAAGTTCCTTACTAAATCTTGCAGGGGGAAATGTGCCAGTATAAACTAACATTGGTCATGAGTTTAGAGACTCTTGTACTTTTAGAACCAATTCTGTTTACCTTCTACTGGAAACAAAATATATTCACATAAGGGAAAAGACAATAGCTAATATTTACTGGAGCAGCCTCCAGCTATGCTATCACCAAGGGCAAAACATATTTGCTATTAAAAATAACTTTAAAAAATATTTTTATAATAAGCCAGATTCCATTTGGTTTTGGTGTTTTGTTTGTTGGGTTTTTTTCTACTGAAGGATAAAATCCTAATTTCCTTCAGTAGTTTCAAAAAAAAAAAAAAAAATTCCATAACAACTGTGGGGGAAAAGGAGTGATTGCTTGGTTTGTTGCCCTTTTGTTAGTTTTCTTCTGCAACTAACTTTAGGTGGAGCAAATCCTTTAAGATTAATCATACAACTGGTCAACACAGAATATCTGCTAGATGTCCTTTCCTGGATCTAGCAAAGATGCTGTATTTGTGGCTTATATTACAGACCCTGCACACTGTAAGTCCCCTGGCTCCCCAAAGCCCTCACCTTTCATTTTTACCTTCTCAGTAAAGGTGTCACTCTCCACATGTTACCTCCTCCCAAGATGGGGTGCTGTGGCCTCGCAGCCAGGCAAAGTGCCACAGTGTCCCCAGGGTCACTTCTGGCTCAGCATCTGCTCAGGAAGCACCAGAGCCTCAGACACACTTGTTGTACCCTAGCAGCTGAAACTGCTTAAAAGCATTTTAAAAAAAATTTCTTTGAGATAACATAGCAATGAGAACAGTTCCCAAGGAGTTTAATGCTATTTTTTCCCAAGATCCCCAACATCTATACACAAACCTGAACAAAGTGATTTTCTACACTCACTTCACTGCATCTGTTACCTCTGGTCTCTACATTCCCTAGCCTCAGATCAGGGTCCCCCATGTCCTTCATATGGGCTTCTCCAGCAAATCAGGTTTTTTTCTTATGTTCTCACAATTGTGGGGGTGGATGGTGTTCCTTTCAGCCTCTAACAGATCCTGCTGTAGGACAAGTGCATTTGTTTCCCTCTTCTGACCCACCCATGCCAACATTTAGGCAGCCTCAAAACCAGATCTGTTGCTCTGCTATTGCCAGCACAGACTCTGAAGCAGGCAGATGACATCATTTACAACACACAATTTTGCACAGTCAGAATCAAGCCCAGTCCAACATGTTATCTGTAAAATGGCTGTGAGAACTTCCATTTGGAAAAGGGACTCCATGCCCCCAGATCATTCTTTAAGAGTAAAAGAGAGACAGATTGAGCATCAAAACCACACACCAAGTTTCTTCAAAGTAGCTGAAAAACTGTTCAGTGCCAGCATCTAAAAGACATTCTCTTTTCCTCATTTCAAGACATTAAACAATGCAAAATAATTGCCCTCTCTGCACACCCAAACACTGAAAAAGGTAACCACAGAGACTGAACAGCATCTAAAATGACCCTCCAGTGCTCCAGTGCAGGTCAAGATGACAGAATCAGAAAAAAATTAGGTTGGAAGTTAATTGGAGGTTTTCTATGCCAACTCCCTTTTGGACTTCACAGACCCTCGAGAGAGATGCAACTCTGCCAGATCCTGGGTAACCAAAGGCTGTAGGGCTGCAATGGGAAAACTCCATTCTCCATATATACAAAAACACACACATGCATACACATTATTTTTTTAACTATTCCAGTTATGCTCCAGATTTTTAAAAAGAACTTCAGCACCTCAACCCTTAAGTTTTAAGAGCTAAGCACACAATTTTTAGCAACTTGTACTGGTAAGAGGCTTCTATTCAAGTCCAAGCAAAACCTCCTCACTGTATACAAACATTTCTCAGTATTTTTCAGTCCAGCTCAAACACAAGCAAAATTCTGATCATCACTAGCAGAACAATGCTGATTTTTTTCTTTCCTTTGTTACCAAATGTTTGATGCAAGCACTTACCTGGTTTAAACCGCCAGAATTCCAACAAAAAATCCTTTCAAATGTTTCCCTGTTTCATTGATGCCAGCAGGAATGTGACATGAGCTATACTGTATCATAATTTGAGAAAAGAATTTTGGAAATATCAGGATCAATACAGGGGCTTAATGAGTGAAGACCAGCAAAAGCTCTTTCTGCTGACAGGGTGGAGGACATACACATCCCCATTGATTGTATGGATTTCTCTCTCTTTCACTGCTGGAACATGCTATGGGGACAATTTGCTGTAAGGGTGTAGCAGGATGCTCTGCCTGGAGTGGGGGTGAAACAACTGGAACAGTGCCCTGTTTACAGAGCTGTCTGTGGTGAAAGGAGAAGGGGTCTCTTGCTGCTTTTGGTGTTGAATAATGCTGAAACCAGCCTGACCCATCAATCCCAAATCCCAGCCTCCTGACAGAGAGGTGAAGATGTGGCAGACCTGGTAAAGTACCTGATAAAGGAACCAACAGTGATACCACTGAGAAGTAAAGATGCTGAGCTGACACAGCTGGCCAGGAGACACATGACTCACACTCTATCCTATAAAATCCCAATCCCACTGTTTAGCAGCAAGGTCTTCTAACACACCCCTCCTTGGAGTGCGTGCAGGGACTCCTCCCTTGAGTGGGGACATCCTGCAGGGTGAGCAAAAGGGATCTGCCCATGGCCATTGGTATGGATGAGTAACATCAATCTCTACTGAATAATTGCTTTTGCTAACTTTAATATAATTCCTTTGATATTGCTTCAAAAATAGTGCATTATACTGTACTAGTAATCACAGCTGCCTTTACTGTGTAGTAAATAATTCTGATTGAGAACTTTTAGTCTAATCATTGTCAAAATAAATCACTTATTTTTATATAAATATATCTGGTTTGCCATCCTTAACCCTGTGGAACAAAATCATACTAAGGTTCAATTACACCTACAAAATCCTTTAGACTCAAACCTCTGACCAAGTCTGCGGCTAAGCCTCGATCCAGCTGCACCCAGACTCCTCTCTGAGGAGTTTTGAAAGCAAGGGGGTCCTTTCTGCACCTCCTGACTAAAGAGAAGGGTTTCTCTAAAACACTTTGTCTGAAGCTTCCAGTCTGCACACAACAAATGGTCATTACAGTGAAAAAGATAATTACACTGACACAGAAGGAACATGCAATAGCCTTTTTTCTCCCACTGGTCAGCTTTTAAGTCAGTTCTACTATGATTAGTAGCCAACAACATGGCACTGGGTTTTCATTAATCCATCTATCAAATTATATCCTGTACAATTTCAGAAGAATGCAACCCTAACATGTAAGAACATTTACTGATTTGGGGACACAAGATCCCAAATCTCTTCATGTAAACAAAAATCTCAGCAGCCTCAGAGCAGGATTTTCATTGCCATCCTGAAGGGGTGAGGATGTTTTTTCCTTTAAAATCAATGATTATAATTTGTTCATATGAGAGTTACTAACATAAGAACTGACAGTTGCAAGCCTGAATTCCTTAGGAGCCATAATTATTTATGACACTTTATTACAACAGCACCAAAACATATGGTTACCTTATTAGAAATTAGAATTTATTTTCATATAAATCTCAGCATGACGTTACACCAAAAGAACTGCAGGGGATGGCAAATAGTTCCACTTTCCAGGTTTCTGTAGTTGGAATATGAATTTGAACTAATTAACTTGTAAACATAAAAGCAGCTTTGATAACAGAAATAATCTATCTAGAGCCATATAAGGCACAAACATCACCTTCCAAAAAACTCTTAAATCTTCTTAGGATAAAAATTTTAGTATTTTGCTTGAAATCTTTCTGTCCACTGGCAAGAATATAATCTCTGCCTTGAATTTACCACCATCCAGTGAACTTGAGAGGGAAGGGGTCTGTTTTGGTTTTAATTCAGTCTCCTCCACCAGCAGCTCATAGCACAAGGAATCTGTAGTCTCATTTATTCAAGTCCATATAGCCACAAAGCCAGGACACTGACAGACAAGTGCCTACCTTTTGATCATGTTATAAAAGATTAATTTGAGTTCATGTGATGGTTAAGGATATAATTTTAAATAAAAAGTCTCTCTCTATGAAAACAGTACGCAGGACAAAAGTATTATTTGTCTTGTATCACCAAGAAAACCAACTGTCACTGATAAATAGGATCACATACATTGTAGAAGTTTAAATTTGACACTGTTAGGTAACTGAAATGTTAAAAAGTAGGTTAAGAAGTGTCTTTCAAAGAAAATGTGAACTTTTAAAAAAGCAACCTGGCATCAAATTATGTGTTTATAAAAGGCAGGGGCAGAGGGGCTGTTTGGGGTTTTTGGCATGCAGAGGTGGTTTTGGGTATTGTTTTGTAAATCTCCATGAGGAATTTGTCTCAAAGACAACATTAATGGCAGTGTTTCAGTTGGAACAGAGATGATGATTTGACTGTAACACTTTCAGATTCTTCTCCTGCCCTTCCCCTTTTCTACGGTTTCAGCATAGAGAAAAAAATCAGTGCATTTACCATCAGTATTTGTCCCAACTCCTTAACTTCATGAAATTACCTGAAGTATGCACAGTTCTGTGTATGTATCTGTATCTTCACACCTATGCAGCACAGAATGGAAGTTTATTACAGCACACTGAACAACATCTGCAAGAAACAGACATCTTGTGATGCAGGTTTTCTGAGAGTACAGCAAGCAGAAGGATTATCATTAAAAGCTGACCCAGGAGTCAAGTCAGTGGACACCATCCAAAACCACAGTTGTACATCACTGCCACACAGAAGGTTTATATGGTACCACATAATGTTAATGTCACCTCCCAAGCCACAGTGTGGTGAAATTAGAACAGCTGCAGTGAAATCACTACAGAGGAGGAGAGGAAAACTCAACAAAATTCACCTTATTTTATAGAGCAAGAAAAACACCAGCTGTGAAAACTCAGTGGATTGCCAGCAGACTTCTACTCTGAGGGCCATACGCAGGACTGGGTTTATTCTTTTTCAGTTCAAATGGCTTGAGAAAAGTTCTGCACACTGAACAGCTATTTATGCACAGGATGTGATGAGTCAAAGGATTAAATACTAGAGGTAAGCTTTATGAAGCTCTCTCATCTCCAAAACCGTAACAGAAGCCACACTGTATGATGAAAGATTTTTTTGTTCCACTATGTTTTGCAACAGCAGTAAACTTTTTTTTTTCACTAAAGCATTCTGATAGTTATTTCTTTGAATTTGGAACTAAATCATTAATCTAAAAAGGTTATTTTTTCCTGATTTCTGCAATAATGGGAAAAAAATCCATCTAAACTTTATTTTCACTAAAGCATTCTGATAGTTATGTCTTTGAATTTGGAACTAAATCATTAATCTAAAAAGGTTAATTTTTCCTGATTTCTGCAATAATGGGAAAAAAACCCATCTTCTTTTTCTGTTGTATTTTTTTTGCTAAGTGACTTTCAGGAAATAAATATTTTCTGACCAAGCCTACACTAATGCATCTTCAGAACAGATATTTTCAATATATTTATGTACCTATCTTTCTGTCAAGAATTTCCTGACTACATCTGGAATCAAGTTCAAAGGAAAAGAAACTGAAAGCAATAAAGACTACTGTATGTGTCTGGAACATACTTGCAAATCACAAGGAAATTAAATGTGATCACAAGGAAATTAGCTATTTTTACAATAGCTAGCAACAAAGTCCTGAGATTTCAAGCACACCAGGCAGACATTCTGCCAGGTGCCTATGCTGCATGCTTGGATCTATGCTCAGTGGAAAATGAGCACTCAGTTTTCTCCCTAAGCTTTCATTCGTCTTTATTTCATCTTCCCAAAATCTGCCAAGCCCAGTAAAATTATCATAACTCTTCCTTAGAGCACAAAGTAGGCAGATTTTCTGAATTTGGCTAGCATTTCAGAGCTTATGTGACATTTTTTTGAAATGAGCAATAATTTGTTAACAACAGATTAAGTAACACGCTCAGAGCACAGAAGGGAAAGAGCGACTGAGTCATGTTCCTTCTGAAAGTCACGTGTGCTTCCAGAGCATTCTATCAAGTTCAAAAATTGAATGAATTTTCACAAATATTAAGGTATTTCATTCATCACTCTTTAAGCTGATGTAGCAGCACTGGGTCAGGTGAGGGTCATGTCATGTAAGAATCATCCTAGGGAACATAATCAGGTATACAGGGAAAAAATACAATCTCATCATAAAATGAGATTATTCATCTTGTAGGTCCACTTTAATCAATGGATCTTTTCTTATATGACACCTATGTATCACAGGCCATTCTCTGGTGACACTGGTTGAGCATATGCTGTGTAACATGACAAGACACTTTGTGGTATGCCACTGTACCACTTTCATGAGATGCTTCTCAGGGGCGTAAGTAAGTGGGCAGAAAGGATGGCTAAGGTTAATACTAATTTTCTTGTTCCATGCACTCTTGCCAGTGAGAAGAAGCATGCATTCGTCCTGTGGTATCTATCCCATTTCAGATTTTACCAGTTCTCACAATGGATGGGATCTCAACAGCAATGACATAAAAATCACTTTTGTACCAACACAACTTTGCAGGTAGAAAGGGGCTGCAAATGTTTCAAGCTAAGAAGGTAATAAAGAATGGGGAGCTGAAATACGGCAGAGAAATATTACTCCTTTCCTCTTCACTATGAAATATATAGCAGAAAATCACCACATGCTTTTCAGAAGAGATGGCCCTTTGCCCGTTAGCATCTAAAAAGTGAGCATCAGCATGCTAGCTAGCAACAAGCCTGGCTTTCAGCTGAGGAGGCTTCATTTTCCTTTCTTTATCATCTCTGGGCTTCAGACTCTACATGTGCTGACACTTTCCTGTCTCTTAGTTCACAATATGCAGACTGTCCTATTATTTGCAACATAGCCACAGACTGCAGAGTTTCTCAGCTTTGAAGAAGTACATAAGTGTGTAAGTAAGTATTTGCATGTCTGCTGCACACATCACATAACACATCTGGAACAATCAGTGTAAGGCAGACCCAAATGAATTCCCCATTTTGGTCCTGGTTTTGCCACAAACTGCTGCCCCATGTGGCACTAACACACATGCAGCTTCCACAGCTCAAGGCAGGTGCCCGTATGTCACGTCCTGAGATGCCAGAGCGGCGAGTGTGCACGCACTGCTGCAATGGGGATGTTTGAGTCCCACAGCCCTTGGACTTGGCTAGCTTACTTGCATGTCCCAGGATTTATCCGTGAATATGTGACAAGAGGACACCGGTTCAACACTTGTGTCTAAGTATCCACAGCTCTAGGTAAACCTCAGACCACATGATTAATAAAAATGTTTCTATACATCTCTTTTCAAAAGACAAATGCTGTAATTATGTCTTACATACACAAGACAAGCAGCCAAATGTCAGAAAAAACCCCAACTTTTCTGTTTTTAAATAAAATACTTTGCTTTTATAGAACACAGAGGAATCTCCAGTTATCTCCTTCATTTGTTACAAGCTTCATTTACTTGTTTCCTTTCAGAAACTGTCTTCCCTGAATACATCTCTGTTATTTCAAAAATGAATGCATGTAAGTGGTTATCTTATATGTACATCTTGACTTAAGAAGCTTTTAAGTACTTGAAAAGCAGTTGCTGAGAATGAATAGTAAAAGACTCTCCGTTTTTTATTATTTATTTTAAAAATTTGTTGATGCCAATTCTCCAATAAAAGTTAGAATCTTTTTAATTATTTTTCCACTGTCCTGTCAATGTGAATATGCAAAGTTAAAAAAAAAGAGACAAATACTTCAAAAAGCAGAGCAGACTCAAACACAATACTTCAGAGATCTTACAAAATGAAAATGATACCAAACTCCAGCATGATAGAAGAGTGTAAATAAGAGCAAGCAGAAAAAACAGTAAAATCATAGGTAAGGTAAAATAATACTATACATCACAATTCACATGCACAACCACTTCAAGCACACTGGAAGAGATGAGCAATTTGGAAAGCTCCAAATTAATGATCTGGAGCACCCTAAACTAAGGTGCCACTTACCAGCACATCCCATGAGTTTGAAATAATTTAACCTTCCATTTCAAAGGAAACGGTAATCTTACATGTCTTAAGTTTAAAGGCTTAGCAAAGACAAATTCAGAACTACAGCTGAGCATGAGATCTTCCTTGCTTCCACAGGTGTTTTGAGTATTTAATTCTTACACACAGAAATTCAGAACAGCAAAAGATAAAATCCACCCCTATACTATATCAACCTTCTGCTGAACTGTACCTTCAGATACAGGCCTTTCTCCTCATTTGTGTAAATCACAGCTCCACCATGCATTTGAGACTATTGTACAGCCAACTATGAAATTATTCTATTTAGCAGATTAAACACGTAGATGAGAGGAATGAGGTTAGAGAGGCATAAAAAGAAACTTTGCAGAAAGCTGTTCTGAGGAGTGAAAGGAAGCTCTTCACAGGGCTGAGTCACCTCTCGGCTAATCAATTTGTCAGTCTGTAGCTCCCCTTGCTCAAGGGCCTCTATTCTGTGTTACCTCCAGAGAATGACACTCCATCTAGCAAATTTATAATTTCCTAACATGCAGAAAGCAACACTCTCATCCATCCCAAGGTCTCAGGCAGCAAAAGCAGCTGTTTGTTCTGTTGCCTCATGTTTCACGCACGCACATGGAAATCAGGGATTTAATTTGCCCTTCCAAAAATTTATGCAACATAGACCCATGTATGTTGCAATTCCTGTTAATTTCTTTTAAAAAGCTCTTTTTTTCCACCATCACTACCACTAATGTACTGCCAATATCTCCAAAATTGCTTGGGTCAAGATGTTTAAATTTTTTCCACAGAAGAGAAAAGGGACAGTCTTTGTCTAGGTAAATAAAAACACTAAGCACTGTCATTATTTAAAACAGCAAAAAACCCCCAAATAATTAATACTGGATTATGTATCACAGCTGATAAACAGCCTGTCTTCTGATGTACAGCAAGTCTTTGTAGTACCTATAAAGCAGTTTTCTTACAGGTTTTTGTACAAAAAAGTTTCTCTCTACACACAATATATCTGCTGCCTACCTTTAGGAACACATGTGGGAACTGTTTTCCCAGGCACTGAAAGTGAATATAAAGGACCATTCAAATTCTTGTTTGTAGAGAAAAGACTAAATACCGTAAGATTTAAAGCTGCACTTTACTGAGCACATTTATAAACTGCTATTTCAAGACATCCTGTTCACTTGCTTATACTAAAAAGCCTTTTTATGAATGCAGGATCATTTAAGCACCTTTCACACATGTCTTTTTTTATTCTTTCATCCTCAGCCCTCAGTATTCCAATTCTTATGCTATATTTTAACAGCTTGTCAAAAATGCCATCCCCTTCCATCACCAGCACTATTGGAAAAACAATCTAGGGAAATATTTTTTACAGAGCAGTTCAAAAACTTCCTATGATGGTCAAAAGATTTAATATTGCAGCCTGACATACAAGGGTATTAAAAAAAAAAAAAAACAACCCACAATCCAAAGGCAGGAAGGAATGTGGTATATATTGAATCATCAATTTACTTTTTAAGAAGTACATCACAGCTCTGAATAACAAGCTCTAGAAAACAGAGAAACAAAAAGGAGAATAATACCCCACTGCATTCATTCCTGTGATGGCATAACACATGAACAGAACTACCTCAGCTACAATCTTCTCAGAAATAGGTCTCCTACGTATCATAGGAAAACCATTTCAGTAAAGTACCTGTCCCACAGAAGTACTTCAGGAAGGACTGCAGGTCATCATTTTTATATCCGAGCCTCTGTACTCCTTCACACTTACCGTACTCACAAATGCCTGCAGAATTTCCACTTCCTAAATTAATGCATCTTATAACATCACTGTTCTCTAAAAAGCATTTTAGAAGGCAGGTGCTACTGCCTGAAAAACAGTGTTTTAAAAATTGTCCTGACCGCGTGACCGTGGTGTGCAAAGACACAACTGCAACAATGAAATATACCTATAGACAGGGTGGCCCAGCACCACTTGTAATCTTCAGTCCACATTTATGAACAAAAAAGGTCCCTGTGATATTCACCACCATGATACTGAACTTTGCAATGAAATTCATTCACCTACCATTTATTTCATATTATGTTTTTGAGTAAGGTGTTCAGGGAACCAGTCTTTGAGTATTTTGTTTACCTTCACAATATGCAGAGTCTCCTTGGACAGAGAGATAACCATTCTTGCATTCACAAGTAGCTTTTGTGTTCCAGTTTTTGCACTCTGAATTTTCACCACACCTGTGTCCCTCTGCACAGAAGTTATGGCCTAAAATACAAGAAACATGCAACAGAGTTTTAAAACATGTTTAGTTCAGATATTCAGATATTTGCATTCACTGTATCACTCAAAAACTTCGGCATTTCACATTCCAAATTTTCTCCTTAAACCTCATTGGTGCATACAGGCTTTTTGGATTTCTCCATCAATTCATTCTCAGAAAAGACATTTTCTTCAAAAAGATATTTGTATGACTAGTTTTATTCAGAAGAAAAGAAACTCCAAAGCAGGAAGCAACAACAATTCATTAGTGTTCTACTGAACCCACGTAGCATTAAGTCTCTGACTGTCAGGAAGTGCAATGCTAACTTACATCACAAGGACAATGAAGTGGAACATAAAAAAAAAAAAAAAAAAAAAAAAAAAAAAAAAAATTCTCGTACTATACATAAGCACATGTGCTTTTAGTAGACCAAAATGAGACACTGCACAAAACTGAACCGGTAGTCAAAGCAACCTCGTACACTGCCTTGTAATTCTGTCATCCAAAACCAGCTTGTTTCTACAGTTTATAATTATTCCATGCATCATGTTCTATCACGAAGAATTTTTATTAATGTCTCCTTTTCCCTTCACACAAATTCTCAGTAGTTTCTTTGTGAACAGAGTCTTTTATTCCATAGAGTCATTTCTAAAAACAGGATGAACTTTCCCACTTCCTTCTGTAAAGGTACAAGTGCCTGAAGTTCTTTCTTTCTGATTTTCAATATTTCTCAGAGACATGTCAACATCTTTCTCTGCTTAAGTCTAAAGCAAAAGTAACTGTAACTTCATCTCTTAAAGGTACTCCACTGGAAGTTAAGAAATAACTTACAGAATCTGACAACAGAATTTTTTCCTCCCCCCACTGGTGTATGTTTTATGGATTTTCTCTATTATTATCCAAGAGTCAATTTCTATTTGTCTGAGATATATAAGCAGTCATTTTGGTAATTCCTATTTTGTCTCCATTTTCTGTCCTGGAAGGAGGAAAAGCAGAAACCCAGACATACCATCATCTATTGGCATTACAACTTGTGCTTATCTGAATACAAGAAGAGTTTCTGCCAGTTCTGCATGGTCATAAAGAAGCAAACTAAAAGTTTTAGTTCATTGATCATAAACTTCCTAACATCCCCTAAAAACAGCTAAGATAAACACGACCCAGACTTTGAACATCTAAATGCCAGATCCAGGTCTCTGTTCATACCCCTTGCTTTGATGTCCTATTTTAATTTGTTTTTACATACACACTTTAGTTGTCTACTAATTTAACACTCGGGTTGTGTCGGTTTATTGCACTCCAAATTTATGCATCTGATCATCTAATGTTGAGTTCTGAGGTAATTTTTTTCAAATGTTAACACCTGTTAGCAAGAAGGACACTCGCAGTGTCAACATCCAATTTTACACTTCAAGTTAATTTTATTACCAGGCAAGGTATGTTCCTTGCGCTCAGTTGGCTCCTTCTTTCATTGTAATCCAGCTTGGGAGAAAGAACCAATTCCCTTAATGAAAATTTCAGTTATCCCTTCTAGTCTTTACTCATTTCACAGTCTGATAAAAACAACTCGGGTATTCCAGATTCAGCCTTGTCAAGCCCAGGTACCTTTTAGACTGGTAAAACAGGGTGCCAATACACTGCCTTTAGCCATTTATGCAATCACAATATTTGACTTCTCTTTTTTGCCTTTATAACTATAATTGAAACTAAACACTGGAACCCATCTCCTCAGACTTATCCATCCAGCATCTAATTTATGCTCCCCACTCAGGATTACTATTCTACCAGCATTCCAGATAACATCCAAGAGACAACAAGTTTTATAATATTTTCTTTGTCACTGTTTCCCCTAAGACTATGACATCCTAGTCTGTTTCCTGCTTCTTTAGAATAATAATTCTCCTTTGAGCTCACGCAGAGTATGAGCTTGATTTGATTTGATTATTATTGGGTCAGAACTTCTGTAACAGATCGGTGTATTAAGCCAGGCAAGTTTGAAAATATCACATGGATTATTGCTCTGTCTCAGGGTATTTTGTTTATATTTATTTCTATTTCCCTCTCATCCAAACCTATTAAAAGTATTTCATCTTTCTCAGCATGTTTTAGTTACAAGAGTGCTGGTACAACTTCCTGCACCAAAATTCTATGTTTCTAGGCTCTTTTTATCCCAGTGAGTCAAGGTTTTATGTTATGATCAGCTCATGGCAAATTTAAGACTTCCAATTAGCCAAATCGATGGCTTCTCAGAGTTAACTGTCATCACAAGTCCCAAGTCCCAGATCAACCACTCTTCTCTAACAGCACTTTTTCCCAAGTACAAGCCAATGATTAATTTTCGATATCACATCACAGCCCTGTGAATCCTTCATTGTTTATTTTCCACCTCTGAAATTCATCAGTAAATATGATGGATACCCTAGCTATCCATTTTTTGCCACTAGAGCTGTCACCTGTTTTATAAAAATTCTCTGGAAAAACCTTCATTGCTTTAGTTCCCTTTATCAACTCAAACGCGAACAGCCTCCATCCAGAATCAGGTTTGCAAGCTTGAAGGCTATTAAAAGAGCATTAAATTAGAATTTTTTAATAATTATTTTAATATATATTTTTATTTAAATAATAGTTTTAATATCTGAATAATTAATTTTAATATTTGATTTTTTAAATTAAATTTTAAAAGTAACACTCCAGTTCTGTAACTTGAGAAAATAAAGGCTCTAAAGGACATTCCATGTTTCTCCTGTTATTAGGAATGCACAATCACAGAACATCTACTACATCTCTAGATTGCCTTGGCATTTATTATTATAAAAGACCTGTGAAACTGTTCCCTATCTGTTAAAATTGCTGTCTAGAAGTGACTCCACTTTACTTTCCCATAGCATTTCAGCAAACTTCTTCAATACCTCTGTAAGTGGATAGCGGAAGCCATTCCCTTTAAGAGCGCGCATGGTGCTACAACATTTTATGTTACCAAGCTTTTACAAAACAACTGTAATTTAAGGTTAAACACCAGGAAAAAAAAGTACTTGATAGAACAGAAGAGCAGGGGTTCACCGTGCCTCTGTCAGAAAAAGCACACCGCTGCTTGGATCAGAGGTTTCTCGAAGTACTTTTTTTTGTTTGTTTGTTTGCAGCAAAAATGCAAAATTAGCAGTTCAAAAGAGCCAAAAGATGCATATCAAGAAAGTGTGGTTCTTGGATTTCTTAGACATTGGTCTCCATTCTCCCATCTGGAGCTTTGGAGCTAAATATCTGATTTTTATTAATTCTTTGGTGTGAAATGGATCATAGGATTCCTTAAAGATACCTACAGAGATGCCAAAACCACCCACTGATTTTGCAGTGGGATCTCTACATTTCAGATGGGTGGGAGATAGCAGAGGGCATGCATCCCCATTGTCCAGCCAAAATAACAATTCATTCAGAATATTCAGCAGTCTTATCTGAGACAATCAGCTCCTCTCTAAATATAAGAAATGGCTTAAAATGGAATCATCACATCTCAGCAAGCAGGCAATTGGAGAGGATTTAACAAAACCACAGAAAATCTTAAACAGTTCTGATAATCTTAACTAATTTCAGGCCAGCACAGATGAAAAGGAAAGTATGAATTAAAATTACAGATGAATGCATTCAGAACAGATGCCAGGAACCATTTTCCCTGCGCCTACACACACAATCAAACGTGTGCAACAACAGCCCTCCAAAGTCATCCAAAACACAATTAGATACTACCCGGGGAATTAAATATTGAAGAGTGTGTTCAGATTCTTGATGGGCCTGATGACCTCTGTTCGTTCCCCAAACACTTCTGATAACATTACTCTCTTCCTTTATCAAGGCTGCTGAAATGTTTGCTCCATCTTTTTCTTAAGAAATACAGGTTTCCTTCTACTCCTTCATTCTGACTACAGAATGACCATTATTAAATGTACTAAGACAATTAGGAAAAGTACCAGACACATGCTAGCAGCCATAAAACTATCACTTCTGCAGCATCAGGAACTGGCACAGAACAACTGGCTAGGCCTTGGTGACCCCAAGTCAGATATCTCAAATTAAAAATTTATTCCATTTTGGGACACCTGAACATTACTTTTATTTTTCCAAGCAACATCTTCCAAGCTGCGGTTACCAGAATCTACTTCTGCAGAGCAGCATGCTAAGCTGTTCTGTGCTATCATCCAGTTTTTTACATACCTAACATATTTGGTAATTTGGCTTAATTATTGATTGTAAAATGCAAGAACTCATTCAAGACTACAGCTGCAATCAATACATTTTAGATCCTTATCTCTTCTTACTTTTTTTACGGCCAACACTAATGCTCCTCTCCTTGTTTCTGAGGGTTTCCTTGTAACTTCTGTACTGTTTTCTATACTTCTTACAAAAGCCTTAGCTGTTCACATCAAAAACTGTAAAACTCCTGTTTTCTTGCTGTTCAAGAAGATATCCTTCATTTCACTGTCTCACATTTACAGATTTCTTTAAAAACCCCAAAAACTGTCATAATGCTTCTGTTAAAATGCACCAGCCATGTTCAAAAGTCCAAGGTAGTTTCAACCTCAAAATCTTTTCTACTGTTAGGGTTTAACCCCACAGTTACAATATAAATATGTAAGGTAAATATGAGGGCCAAGTCATAGAAGAGTCTTAAAATTTGCATTACCAATTACGCCTTTCCATGATCTGAATCAGTTTTTAAGGAGTCATGTGCAAAGCAGCACTTTGAGCAGCAGCTTTTACACCTTCAGAGACTGTGGTCCCAGAACTCAGTGGTCTGACATAAAACAGCAACTTCTTACACTCTTTCAAGCTGCTCTATGAATGCAGAGCTTATTACACAGTGCTTATCTGCGTGCAATAGAATAATGGTAACTACACAGACTAACAAGCTTAAAAAGATTTCTTCTTTTTTCAGATAGAAAGCTCTTCTAAATCCTAAGTAATGCTACAACTATGTTTAGAAATAAACTAATTAATATTTATCAACTGCCATTAAATCTTAATAAATCAAAAAGCTTGAAATAACTCCAACCTTACAGCAACAAATGGGAAAAATTCAATTTCTGAAGAGTCAAATCTGAGTTTCACAGCCGAGCGGGAAGAGATGAGAAACATACACAACTGAGGAGCCTTCTCACCCTCTAACTGAACAACTACAAACCTCCCCAAAACAAAACAAAGCAAAGCAGCACAAAGAAGGGAGGCAGAAGCCCCAGTTTTAGATTTAAATGCTGCTCCCTGCTGTAAAATGTATGCTTCACCTCATCAGTAAGAGTCTCCCTTTCCTCCTAATGCGTGTCAGCAGTCAATCTAAATCCATCAGTCCCACCGTACTGCAGAACAGCAAATAATTATTTTCTCTAGAAACAAAACCGCTCTCACTACTTCATTATTTCATCACACTCTTTCTTTTAAGAGGAGCACATCTGAAGTTGCTAAGGCTGTTAAGGCTATTTTTACATATTTAAATGTTGTGAGCACAACAACATGAAAATTCTCTCATGAAATTTTATTTGAATCACTCATGCAAAAGAGAAAAAAAATCCACTCTTTCAAAATTATACACTATCTTTGGCAAGGAGAAAAACAGCTAAAGGGAACAATAAAACACTCTCAGGACACTCTTTTTTGTATTAGATTTGTCCCTGGGCTATAAAAAATGTAGCAGGCATGCTGTAAGAAAAATGAGTGATTCTCAGAAGTAGTAAAACACGTTATTTTGTGACACAATGATTCTTTGTGAAACTTGAAAATTAACTAAATTTTCTGTAAGCCTAAAAGACAGTTTAATAACACCACATTGTCCTGCTGGAAAGTATAAAGCAGCCATATAGTTTAAGCAGACATTTATATTAAAGCCCACAGATGAAAGGAAAAACTGGGTATACTCTACATAACAGCCAAGGATAGTTCCCATATACAGATGTGGAGAGGCCCATTTATGCATTCAGTACTTCAAATCACAAAAATAACCTGTCATTTTAAAGCAGAGCTCTTCCATACTACTCTCACCTTGCTGTACACCTCACACAATCATCTCCCTGAAATCTAGAAATTGCCTCTGAGCAATATACTATTACCTTTTGCTGCACTATAAACTCATGTAGCAAACATAAACAAGACCAGGCATTATTTGCTGTCTTTATTTTTCCTACCATTTACAAACAATAATGACTATCTAGGAAGCCCACCAGCTCTGTACATAACAGTATTCAACTCTGTTCTTTGCTGGCTCACAGCTTCCATCTCCATAAACACCACAGATTTATGTTTTACCCTGCATAACCTATGGCACTTAGCTACTATTGCAGTAAGTACCACAGAGATTGCTGAGGAGGGTACAGTCTCATACCACAGCATCATGAAGATTTTGTGTTTCTCTGTGGGCTTTTTTTTTACTTCTGTTGATCCCTTCATATTTATCCTTTCATTAAATGGAAATTCCTTTGCTGCAGCTAGAAAAGCACAAGATGCAAACCTGTCACCCTTGCCCAATTCAGCAAATATATTCTATAACTCTACAGAACATGAAATTCAGTAGAAGTCTTCTGTTCCCACAACTACAAATACTACAGACAACACAAACTGATAAAAGCCCAGAACCTACCAGTCACTAACATGCACTGATAAACTTAACACAGAAATAATGTTCTCACTTAACATTGCTAGTAAATGCTTACTAAATATTCTGCTGAGTAACTTAAGGCTTAGCTAAGGGCTAATGCAATGAATTATCTGCATCATCATACATATGATGTGAAATTTGCATATGATGTGCAAATGATCCATGTGGCCTTCCAACAAATAATTTTGCTTATTCAGGCCAGCAATTATTACACTATGTCTTCCTAACTACTTTGGCTTGGACAAAAAAAAAGCTGAATATAGTCTCTGAAAGAAGTCATTTCTGCAAACAAGAGAAGCAGTCTATCCTTTCCCAGTAAAGGATATGCTGGCACATTACAGGATCAGAAACTGTGACCTGCTTGCCATATCAGAGAGCACCTGTTTGCTTGATAAAACCCATAATAAATATGGAATTCTTAATAAATATCCATTTTTAACAACAGCACATGATAAAATTATATACTACCACTTTGGGTTGCATAAAACTGAAGCAAAAGTGTCAAGCAGCATATATTCTACTTCAAGATATAAAAAGCAACTTAGGAGTGCTAAATTGAATTTATGCCTTTGTAAAGTTGACAAAATTAATCATACCTTTAGGTGTCATTTTCAAAAGAATTTTAAAAAGCAATGATGAAGTACAAAAGGAGGTGGTACTGTTTTAGCAGTCCAGTAAAGCAGAAGTGAAGTGGGGGTTTAATGTCTCAAATTGAAAGCATCATGTACCAGAATTCCGAGGAAGGAAAAATACAATTCCTTCCCTTGCTTCTAGAGACCATCACATAAATATAAATATTCATCTTATAAATAATGAAGTCAGTTTGAGGATGAATATCTAAAAAGAGTACCTATCACTAACAATAATATGGAAGTGAATAATTACGGAACTTATCTCTCATCAACTTTGAAGCTTTCGTATTTCTAATCCTTTTAAGTAATGAATATTTTTTTTTCAGTACTGCACTACATCAAACTGGGCCATCTGTTAAGAAGTATCATTAAGACATCCAGCCCTCTGAGGGGCAGAGAAGCAACATTTACTGTTTGCTTAAATAGTTGCAGATGTTTCTAGAAACTACTTAAAAACATTAATGTGTATATTCTTAGACCATGACCCAACAGGCAGTCTTGAACGTGCTGGTCCCTGCAACCACATGCATGTGTTTTCAAGTTCAAGGCCTAAGTAAATATTTAACCATGCGTATCTACTAATTAATATTTACTGGCCGAGGGAGCGATTCAGATCCCCTTCATCGCCATCTGCAATGGCACTGGAGGAATTTATATGCAGGCAAGACAAATATTCAGCAGACCTCAATAACCATCTAAGCCTGCAAATGTCTGATGCTCATTTGGCACACCTCTTGGCACACCTCTGAGGTGCATCACTAAAGGCAGATGAGATGTGAGTCCCGAGACACCAGGCTCCCCTTAAGCTCAGCTGAGACTCAGCACCAAGGGAGAGATGAGGAACAGAGATACAATACATAGGGAATGATTATTCACTCAGCAATTCACTGATCAGAACATGTTTTAAGAAGAAAGCTCGTTCAAGTTTCTTAACCTTGTGATACCTGCACATTTCTCATTTAAGAGGATTTCCTCAACTAAGATTTTAGCTATGGCCTGCTCAGTCTGGTCCAGCCTACAACCAAGACTCACGGGGCTGAAACGAAACAAGCAAGAGGAACCTCCATCTCAACATCCCATTGGAAGGAGGAAAAATGGGGTTCTGGGCTCCAGGGTTAATTTTTTAATTTTTGTTTTGCACTGGTATTATTTTACTGTCCATCTTAATTCATAAATTAGTCCTCAGAGTGCTCAAATCTAAATCAACCTCCTAATATCCATCAAACTAGAATTTTAACGTTATTTTTGCAATTTTAAAATAGAGACCTTAAAAACACATTTTCAAAACCCTGCAGTTGCAAGTTTAAGCAACAATATATATTTCTTTTTCAAATATAGCATCCTTTTAATAGGAATTTTTAGGAGATATTGGTCCCTTTCTCCCCCAGCTCTTCCTTTTCTCCCTCCTCCTCTCTAATTCAGAGCAATTACAGCTTTGTATCTGGTAAGTCTTCTAACCAAAGGAGTATCACAGACTGGTTTTAGAATCAGGCTTACAGAGGTACTTAGTATTACAAAGGAATTGTTCCTTTCAATGTATCCCCTCTTGAACCAACAACTTATATTCCTTACAAGCTGGCTTACCTCTACAAACACTGCAACACTGGTTCTCTGGAAGAACGTGATCTTTTTCTGAGCAGTTCAGCGCTGGACAAGTCTCCGCTACTTTTACTAAAACTCCATTCTGAAAATAAACAACATTTTTTTTAAAATTACATTGGTGAAAACACATGCAGTGGCAAGGATCACATACTTTTCCATCTACAGCACTAGTAATTTCTAGTGACAACACTGGTAAACTAGCAAGAAGCAAGTTAAATTCATTTGTTCCACCATAATGTCAAATCTAGAGTAATCTACTGTGGTGCATTTCTCTGCTCAGCATCAAAATAAAACGATTACAAGGCACTTCAGCTCAAAATTCTATTCTAGTTTTACCAAATATGTAGTCTCAAAGTATAGTTGTCTTCTTTCTGAGTATTTGAAGGAATTAAAGAATTTCATTCCAAGTTAAAGACAATCTTCCTGCTTTCTGCAAGTCTGAGCTTTATTCCTCTTATTTCAGTCTACATACTTCGCTGACAAGTTATTCAACGCCAATATACACAGCAAGACCAGTATTTTCAAGTGTTGTGTTGTTCTGTCATGTCCAATTACAAGAGTCTGTTGTTTAGAATTACTGATCACCTAATTTCCAAAATTAGGTCCTTCAAAGAAGAAAGCTCATCTTGAGATATCCCTATAGAAACTGCTGTGCAAAACCAAGCTAAAGATATTTCTGTGATTTTGATTTCTAGATTTAGAATAAGACTGTGATATGAGGGCTAGAAGCTGGTAGAAATTTTCTATAATCCTAGACATAGAGCGTTCATGGGGAGATTTTTGCACCAAATTTTACTCCATCTTCTTCCCACCCAGCAGATCAGCCTCACTATATCTCCAGACCAAACAGCTCTCCAGCTCTTTAGTTCCTTGTTTCTTAAAATCCTGTCCCAAAATAGCCTCCTCTTTTACCTTATCCCCCCCTCTAGCCTTTTTCATACCATAATTTACTTGTTCAGCACTTCAGCACCCCTTCTGCAGCTATGCCATCACTGAGAACTGGCAAGTGGAGCAGAAATTAAGAACTAGGATTTTTGCTCAGTAGGAACTACAGTAACTACCCCACAGGACTGTCCACACCTGAGTAATCTCATTTTCCAAGCTGTGAAACTCCACTAAGAAAGCAGGCAGCCTGCTATGTTGCCAAAACACCTTTTTAACGTTAGTCTTGTCCCCACTCCTCCGAAAATATTTTTCATTACATCTCTGATCATGGAATGAAAAGATGGAGTAACAATTTCTGCTTTCCTCAAACAAAGAAATTTCATTTTCCAGCTATCATGATGGCAGAGACAAGTTTAAAAATATGATCCAAACACACCCAGGTCTAGGAAAGCAGAGGAAAACCAATACCAAAAAATAGACAAAACTTTATTAAAGCCATCATTCTCATAATCTGAGGAGAAATTACCTGTGAGTCCACCCGGTATGAAGAAACACCTCAGTGTATAAGCTTGCTTTCCTATCTACACTACACTGTGCCACACCATGCCAAAGAACCGGCTCAGGTGCCAGAAACAGGAGAGGTAAAACCTTTGCTGACAATCAGCCTTGCCGCTTTGCCTCACCACACCAGTTCAGCTATGTCCCTCCAGGCTCCAGAAGGAGTTCTCACAGCATCAAACTGCCCTACAGACTTAGGAAATGCCTGCTGAGTCTACAAGGCACAAGTTATGTGCCTGGAGTGCCCAGCAGCCTACAAGACTTACAGCTGAGAAGTGAAGCCAACTCAGGGAATGCAAATCTGACCATTCTGCAGCCACTGCCCTTGACACTACAATCTTAAGGCTAAGCAGGGCCAATTCCCTTTACCGGCAAGTTGCATCAGCTGCTGTCATGAAAAATAATGCTAAAAAAAAATCCCCACAGGCATCTGCTTTTCTTATTTTTTGTAAGAAAAAGCAGCTCCCTACAGCAGCATGGAAAGCACACATCATCAGAGCAAGTGCCCACAAAGAACAGTGAAGTTAATGGAGGCATTAGGTCTCCTCCTGATCTCACTTCCACAAAGGAAAGGGAGGAATCCCCCACGGTTGCCTGTGCAACTGCAGTATCAAAGGTGATAAAAGAACCAGACACCAAGCCATCATTTACTATCACGTTATCAAACAACCAGCTAGAATAGCTCTGGCTGTAACTCATTACCTATTTAAGCTCAGACAGGACAATTACAGCAGAAAGAGTAAATGACGTCAGCATACGGACAAAAAGTGTTGACTGACAAAAAATCTGGCCAAAAAAACATGGCAAGAAATAGTATGAAAGTCAAATGAGTGTCAGGATGAGTCAAAAAGCTAAAGACAAATTTAATCCAAGCTCACAGCTTCTTTAGTGACTCACAAGGAGATAAAAGAACACAAATTGAGAATTCCATTAATTTAACAACAGTAAGATTTTATTTCCCTACGTTTCCTATTTTCTGCAGCATTTGCATCTTGGGAAAACAAATTAAACTTATTTGTAATTAAGTTTTAAAACAATTAAAACATTTCCATGTTGGGTTAAAATCAATTTGTTATAAACTAATACAGATCCAATTATAAGAATTATCATCATCAGATTTCAGATTTTATCCACTGAGATAAGAAGAGTTCACACTTCAGAACTACGGCTTCAGGCAGCCTTAGAAAAATTGCTCCTTTTTGTATTCAATTCACATATGTAGCAGTCATAGAATGTGAACAGAAATAGATGTCAAAAAGACTTTTTTTTTCTGGAATAAATATATCAAGCTTCAGTTGTGACATACAATCCACAAGAATGAGATCTGGAGTCAAAAATTTACAGCAAGATAATTAAATTTCTTGTAATTACAAAGGTAAGTACATAAAAAAAGGATTGGATTTAAACTTAATCAGTGACATGCAGTGAAAATCTGAACAACAAACAGCTCATCTCACATGACTGGCTTTGAAAATTAATAGCAAGATTTCAGATAAGGCTATTTTGGTGGGGCTTTTTTCCTGTCTGAATTTAGCTGTGCCCTGGTTTCAGCCAGGGTTGATCTCTGCAGCAGCCAGGAGGGGCATGGCCAGGACAGGAGGTTATTCTATAACCATCTCAACTTGAGGAGGGGGTGGTGGGGTAGGAGAGGGAGCAGTCAGGTATTGTTGTTCCCTGTGAATCGACCACCTCTTGCTTGTACCCTCTGTCATCAGTATTGTTGCTGTTATTGTTTATTTTCTTATCTACTTGCTGATTCTAGTAAACTGTTCTTATCTCAACCTGTGATCTTTACCTTTTGTGCCTCCAATTCTCCTCTCCATCCCACCCAGGGGAAGCGAGAGAGACATGGTTTCAGTGAGAGCACCACACCTGGGAATATCATTCCTAAGGCACAACAAGCTGTTATTAATCAGTCTCTCAGGACAAAGTTTCAAACAGCAGCCTTAGTTGTCACTCTAAGAAGCACATCATTCCTTACCTTTATGTCATACATGAAATGGAGTGTTGGCCTTTGCACATTAAGTGTTTTCAACTTTTAATTGTTAATTGCTTAATTATTGCTTATTCAAATTACCCATCAACCCAGTTGGACAGTTATTAAGTTCCAAAGTTACTCCCCTGATTAGTTGATTAAAGTGTTTTATATAATTCCGTGTTAAAAGTCCCTTGTTAATAAAGTTCCACAAGTTTGGTCCCCTCTTTAGTCCCTAAAAAGTGTAAAAACCCACAATGTCTTAATTCCTGTATGTGTCCAAGTTAATTACCCTGGTTTTAAGAGTTCTCTGAAATACTTATAGCCCAGTTTTAAACCTTTTACCAAGTGTTCTTAACCTTTGTAAGTTTTGAGTGAGTGTTAAGCTTTGCCAAACAGGAGACCTTCTAACTGCAGGGAGCTATTTTTAGAACGCGGCTGTTGGCCGGCAACTGAGCACCGTGGCAACCTGGAATTTTAATGAGGACTTTTCCCGCCTTTGGAGTCGATGACAATTTTTCCCCTAGATAACAGCAAGCCATTAGCAGACTGAGATCACCTCACCTCAAGACACCACCAATCATCCAAGACCATGGAGGCTGGACACTGGGCGGTCATGGGCGGGACCCAGACTTTATAAAACTGCTGGACACCAAATCAGAGGGGCCATTTTCACCTCAGATTAGCTGGTGGTGAAGTGCTGGGAGTACAGGCCTCTACCTCTTTCAAAAGGCAATTTTACCATTCAGACTTTGGGCGAGCTGAAGTCACCCAGTGTTGTAAGGTCTCTGGTTTGGGACTTCCGAGCCAGTTCGGCCAACAAGGTCTCTAATCACTGCAGACCCGGGGTTTTTTTTGGCTTTGTAATTGTTTTGTACTTGGAATTTTTTTTTGCTGATTGTTCTTTTAATAAATTGTTCTTAATTATTTTATTTAAGAACCAAGAGTTGTCTCATTCCTCACACTTTACAGAAAGCTTTTTAGTCCACCTTCCTGAAAGCTGTGGGCCCTGTCCATCTTGTATGGCACAGTGTGACTGCCTGCTGCCAGCATTAATGAAGAGGCATTTATTTTTGTACCCTTTGCTGTCAAGCATGTCGTCTGTTTATGAACGGCATCATGTCATTCACAGGCAGCTGCTCAACTGCAAATTCTCACTCCAACAAAAGTCATAAAAATTTTTCCATTGACTTTTCATGGCCCACATCACCATACTGGTGAAACAAAAACCAAAACCAAAACCAAAACCAAAAACAAAAAAACAAAAAAACAAACCTAAACAAACCAACCAGCAAAAAAATCAAACACTTTTTGAATGCAAAAAGGTGCAGTTACCAGAAGTTCATACACACTTGCATTTTCTGGCCTTCCCACCACAAGAGAGAGATGGAACAGCTGGGGAGAGATCAGCCTTGGGCCATGAGGATAAATATAGACTGGAGCATCTCACAGGAGGAAAGGCTGAGAGAGCTGGGACTGTAGCCTGAAGGGGAGAAGGCTCAGAGGGGACCCTACAGACACATAAACACCCAAAGTGAAGGTGTGAAGAGGATGGAGCCAGGCTCTTCTCAGCGGTGCCCACTGACAGGACCAGGGCCCACAGGCACAAACTGAAACACAGCAGGGTCCACCTGAACATCAGGAAACACTCTCCCAGTGTGAGGCTGCCCAGGGAAGCTGTGGAGTCTCCATCCTTGGAGATATTCAAAAGCCATTTGGATGTGGTCCTGGGAAACTGGCTCCAGGTAACCCAGCTCAAGCAGGAGAGTTGGAGAAGATGACCTCCAGAGGTCCCTTCCAATCTGGACTGTTCTGTGATTGTTAGAAATACCGGTGTGCTCATTTTATCATTGTAGATTCATCTAGAGAGTGTTTGTGGGCAGGATTCCAGCTGGGAGTGGTTGTTCATGAGTAACATCTGTGCTTATGGTTAAGACAATATGCATCATAAATATTTTTAGTCTGGATTAGTTTCCAAAAATTAAAAAAAGGTCTCTCAGCCTGATAAAGAAAATCTTTAATCTAGCTGGATCCATCAGTAGTAGTACTATTTTTGTTAGATGAAAAAACTATGAAAGTTAAAAGCCTCTTAAGGTTGTATCAGTACCTATGCAAAGAATAAGGAATCTATCTTCAAATAAAAATTGAAATGTGAAATTTCAACTTAATCTTTTTGACATTACCCCACTTACAGATATATCCTCCTCTACAAAGATTTTTAAGTCATCTTTATCAACACTATTACACTGATGGTAGATGTGTACCCTCCAACATATTCCTTCATGGATCAGCAGCTTTTGAAACTTGATGTCAGTTTTTCAAGTCTGGAAAATTAAATCATGTTAAATTTCGTATGGTACTCCCTTTTGACAAAGTCCTTCCTTTATTCATACGACACCTTGTCTACATAGGACAGAAAACAGTGACATAGCCACAGTTTGACTCATCACCATTCATCTTTCATCTAATGAGCATTCCTAACTGAGGTCAGATTAAGAGGTCATGCTGAAGACATATTGAATGAACCTCCTGCATGGAGACACAACACCCCACAGAAACAGATGCAAGCAGCCTCTTAAAAACTCTCCCCAGGACAGTGAGGTTTAATATCTTCTTGAAGCACAGCTGTGGAAAGAACTTCAGTTTGTTGGGATTTTTCTGAAGGCATGCATCAAACATTTTTTTATGGTGTTACATTCACGGATGCCATTTTGAATATTTATCAATACTGTCCATTAAGATGCAAATACCAATTGCAATGTTACAGTAATTAACATTGCCGTATCATTTTCCTTTTACAATAAGCAAAATACAAAAGCTGTTTCCATTATTTTACTCATTCCTAATGACAGGTATTTGATGGTTGGTATTTGCTGTTAATCTTCATGAATGTATTATCATACTCCTAATGATAAATATAATGCTCTTATTTATAGCACAGAGAAGTTCCGCAGACATAATTCAGGTCACTCTCTCTGGTTTCACTTTAATGTGCAAACACTCCTGTTCTCATTTCATACAGGTACTCCCCCTCTCCAATAAACATTCTATGTCACATTATAAATAACAGGCATCTTAGTCTGCTTTCCAAGGCAACGACCTTGCCCACGTATTTGTATACGCAGTGCTGAACACCCCATACAGCTCAATGGTAACAATGGCAAAGTACTTCTGCATAACAAGCTGTTTTCACAACATCTGCAGCCAGTTATTGTCCATTTCCATTAGTGAACATGAAATTGCTACTCTGTACACTCAGCTCCAAGCACAACAATAACCAGATCAATGTAATCTTTTCCTATACGCACATTCACCAACACTCCCTGAACGGATCTAACACAGCCTTCGTTCACCTGTGTTCTTAAATACTGTCATAGTCCAAATGTTAAGAATTTGCCAAGAAAGACCTCAGTCTGCTCCAATACTCAGTAATTTACCTCAACTATTAGAAGAGCTATATATAATTTAAACAATACTAGGGGAAATACAGAGTAACTCAAACAATATAACACGAAGGTTGCTTCAAATTTTCGCAATTTGGCTGAAACAAGTCATTTGGTCAAGATGCTGTTACTTTTTTCCTAAAGATCATGAAAGCAGAGATAAGAGAAAACATCTTTCCAAATAGTTTTGCCCATATTTTTCTTATCCTGCAAGGGTCATATTCCTGCCTTGTTTTCATATTTGTGGCTTTCACTGACTTCAAGGTCACCTTTTCAAGACAACAGATGTCACATTTGCATGAAGGAAGCCTAAAGAAATGCACTAAGTTTACACTGTCACTTCTGAACACCAGAGATACATTTAAAATCAGGAAAAGTTTATGCAACTGAAACTTACTCGACATTCCCTGCAGCTCTTGGTTAATACTCGTTGACCTTCTGCTAGCACTTTGCCTCCATAGATACACTTGGCTGTAATTCGAGAGAAGGAGGAGGGAGATTAAAAATTAATTAAATCAGTATTTAAGCAGCAAATAAATGCAAGGTATAACATGAAAGTAAAACCAGTATTCACATCCACTGAAAAAAATATGAATACTTTAAAAATATGATACATTTTGCTTTCATCAGAAGTCAGTATCACATATAATTACAAACAAAGTAACAAACAATAAATTCATTTTAAGAAAAAGTAGCATCTTCACCCAGCCTAAAGAGAGGGAATAGGAGCATAGACAATGTGTCCTGGACTAAACTCCCTACCATTCAATAGAAAATATTTTCACTACTGAGATCGCGTAGAGTAGCTACAGTATTTGTGTTACTAGAGGTCCTCATGACTCACTTCAAGAACTGGAGACATTTATTAGAGTACAGTTCATCTTGAGAATAATACAAGCACAGATTTCAATTAAGCCTTCCCATTTTTTGTGGGCACAAAGGTGAACTCTTCAACTTGCTGGAGGACTGCACGAACAGATCAGATGCAGCGAATGACTGTACCAAATTAACAAACTGCAAAAATCTGTTTCAGAAAAATATTCTTCAAGCACACATGAAATACGCAGATTTCCCAAGAAACTGAGAGCTCCTACTACAAAATTCTTCTCTGAAGTTTTGACCCTTCTGCCAAAGACAAGCGGCTCCACAAATGAACAGACTGGAACACATGATCATTCCTCATTCACTTCAAGGCAAAGTGGACTAGCTCAGGACTACTGCCACCATGAAAAAGGCAACCTGCAGCAGGGCCACAGGAGCAAACAGCTTGGTCAATTATGACCGGAATTATCACAGTCCCCATGCAACTACATGGCTAAATTCCAATTCCAGAGAAGGACAGTAAATCCATCAATTAAAGAGAACAGCTGGACTGTTACGATCTCACACAAATCAAGTATCCAGCATAAAAGCACCCTACATTACTAGCCAGATCAATGCTAAACACTGATAAAATAACTTTCTGCTGTGGCATTTCAGCTCTTTCTGTACTTGGCCAGTAAAAGTCTGACCTGGGACCCTGAAAGGAAAGCTAAAAGATGTGAATCCTATGTTGCAATTGAACTTCAAAAGTTTGCAGAGTCAAGCCACATGCACAGTGCAAGTGTTCACAGTCTGTTCTCAAAAGACACACTATCTAGGACTGTTTTACCTCAATTTCCTTCCTGAGTGCCCAGGTAAGGGAAGCACTCATAGGTGCAAGTGTGTCCCTCTTACAGGTGATGCCAATAGTTCCACAGCAGCAACTGTCACAGCCAGATTGATTCCCAAATTTTAAGCAAAAGAGACTGCTAGATCAATCTTCATGAACCTTCAGACATCAATTTGCTTCTAATGACTCTTTGTGAAAATTCTCATTTCTTCCAAAAAAAAAAAAAAGAATGATTTATGATTTTCAGGATAACTCAGGTCTCATCATCACTAAAGCATTTTAAAACAGGCTTCTTCCTTTTGGTATCCTAGTTTTCTTTGTTTTTCAAAAGCTGCCCTAGTTTTTATGCCCGACTTGTTGTGATCTCACTTCTGAAGAAAACTTCAGATGAGGAAGCTTCATTTAAATTAGGAATCCCAGTAACTATTTTTAGGAGAATATGAACTAGAGACATTTCCTTTTTCTTTCTGTCTGTTTTCCTGACAAGAATGGACACACCAGAAAGCAAGTTAATGTCTGATTCAGAAAAATGATATTTAAAACAAAATTATAGTCTTTTGCCAAATATTATTTGAAATGCTAACACAAGGTGGCAGGGATCAAAACTGAACTGCCTAAACCCCTTAACACATCAGACATTAGAGCTACTTTGCTCATTAACCCTTAGCTAAGACGGGAAAGTGCCCAATAACCCAGCCATTCAATAATCCCTAGAGACAGCAAATTACAACTGATGGTTCTATCAGAGCTAAATAGAAAAAGCACAGAGAAAATAACACCTGCAGTGCAGCTCTTTGGAAAACCTCTGCAATTACTACTATCTACCTAGAGGTGACTAACTGTGGTCCTAGCACATCATTTTGTCAAGGAGCTGGCGTTTACAATCAATTTCAATCAACTTCCATACATCTCTTCCCATTGACTGACATGCTGAGTTCTTGTCAGAATAACGAGTCAAGTTTGTGCCAATCACTGACAAAAGGCAAGTTTGATTGTTCATCTTACAAATAACAGGAACAGTTTACTCATGAGGGTATACACTGAATCTACAATTTTGTGCCTTCCAATTTCTTTGTGTCAGATTTTGACTCTTGTGCCTGCATCCAGTTTCATGAAAAAACTTCCTAGACTTTCAATGTTACAAATAAAAATATTTCGAGACAAAGAAATACAGGCCAGCATGGTCATTTTACCACCCAAGTACTCTGTTCATAAACTCCTTTTAGTATGCAGAATATTCATGCTGACATACAGCTGAGAGAAATGAGATTACGTAAGAAACGAGCAAGTGCAAGACCACAGCTAAAGGATATTTGTGCACAGAACTAATGAATTCAATGACTGAGAAAGGGTGGCAGAATGCTAAAAAAGTGTTATTATTTTCCTAATAAATCCTAAAATAATTCAACATCCCTGTCTTAATAAATTATTGAAAGACTCATGCATGAAGTTTACTCATCTTCCAGAACAGATAGGGGAAAGAGAATTTGTGCTTCTTAAGTACGACTGGCATTAGTATACAGCTAAAATGTTAATACATAAATTGTCTTTGTTCCTTGCACTACTATTAAAGTAACAAATATTGAATATTCCTTCCATGAACATTACTTAACAGATTTCGTTTCCAGAAAAAGGAACTGAAAGCTGACAATAACACCGATCACAAAATTTACTTAGCTTTTCTTTCTTCTCATTAATTTATTTTGAAATTAATTACAGCAAACTACGGCTCCACACAGTGATACTAAGCCTGGGTCTGATATTGTCAAGTTTATTTTGAAGAACAGCCTTTTAACTTGAAATAAAAGAGAGGCAAAAAGATAACAGCTCGGTTAGTTACTCATCACAAAAGAAAGTTCAGACCATAGGCTTGATGCTCCTCAACACCAACAGGAGATACAAACTGGAACCAAGTCAGTCTTCCCAGCCCCCAACAGGATGAATAATTTTACACTAACAATAGGTAAAAATAGTACCTCAGAAATTTGCAATGCTTCTTCATTTCTCAGCAATTACTTATTTTCTTCTTAAATCATGTTTGCCACTATGACTCATGTTACCTGAATTACCAGGACCTCTGAAAATCATTACAAAATGTGCCTGCTGCCAGGACAAGTTTAATTCTGCTGAAATAGAAGGCAAAACTGAGAGGTCTGAGTGATGTACTTACCCTTGCACACTTTGCAGCACTGACTTTCCACATGCACTGGGAGGGCATCAGGGGGACATTCAAGAGGGGGACAGGACATCCTTCGGCATTCCACAACTCCGCTCTAAGCAAAGGGTTTTAAGACAAAATTCAACTACTGCCACTGCTATTAGTGAATACTTTGTACAAAACACTAAAAACTATTTAAGTAAATGAAAACAGCATTCTGCATTACACACACATCCTTCACTAACGAATTTAATCCCACCCAGCTACAAGATGAGTCAAATGCAGCTGAAGGTGAACTGCCTCATTTTGATACGTTACTGGTTTTACCCCCCAGTCCCAAATTGCATTAACTGAAAAACATAAGTCAAGAACATAAGCCCTACTTTCTGTAGGCTGTTCCAATCATCTTTGAGATTTTTAACAATCAGGCTTCTATTTTCTTGAGTAAACAAAGGCTCTCTTCAGATATTTATCAAATAATTTCAAAGATATAAGTTTTACATACTAATTCTCTTTCTGTTCCTTGTATTCTTCATTCTGATAAATGCTGAAAACAAATCTGCAAGTTACCATGCAAGATGCAACTAAGCATCTATGAATACTATTAAGATAATGCCTCCTTTTTGAAAAAGCTACTGCAGTAAAAACAATTCCATCCAAACACAATGCCACCCCTTCACCCCAAGTCCTCACAGCTACAATTAGAACAAATAAGAAAGTATTGTCAAGGGAAAGCAGATTTTATGTATGAAGCTTACAAATAAGCAATGTCAAAATTTTATTTATTTTACCATTTCCCTCTCTATTGTCCACAATGCCACTAGATGCATACTAAATACATAATAATTCTCAGAGTGAACGTTATGTATTCAAAGGCCATTTTCACATTTCCATTAGATCCTATCCTTGAAACTCTTCAGAAATTCTTACTTTGCATGTGCAATTCCTGCAGTGATCATCTTCAACCCATGAGTCTTTGTCTCTGTAGATCAATCCATTTACTTGACAAGTCTTCTCACAATGACAGTCTTCCAATTGACTCAGTCTTGTTTCTGCATAATTTAACTATAAATGAAAGTAACTTGATGAGATTTTTGCAATTCACATTATTTAAAAACACACTAAACACATTATTTAAAAAAGCAAAAACCAGTATACTTATATTTAGCCAAACCAGCTTTGACTACAGTCTTCAAAACACTCAACCAGGAAATCAGCAGGTATAAACTAATCCTATTCCTCAGGTTTTGATGGAGTTAGATCATGGTCATCCCACACTAGGATCAATAGAGAAACCATGCTCCTGGAGTAAACCCTGAGCTTGTGGCTAGCTCTGAACATGCCTTGCTGTTAGAACAGAAATACAAGCTTAATACTTAGCAGTAAATACGTGCATTCCTTCCCTGCCCATCCAAATAACTGAAAGATGACAGGTCTCTGTTAAAAAAAGTTTTTTTTTTCTGGCAAAATAAATAATAAAAAAATAAAACTAAAATTAAAAAAAAAAAAAACAGACTGTCAAAATTTACATGGAAAATTTTGTGATTCATAGAACTATTCCTGGCTGTATAAACCCATGATGCAAATAAACCAGACTGCCTAGTCCATAAATGAACTCAGCTGCTTAATTTTTCTTGATTTTAATCAAAGTCAAGCTTGAACCTTTCTCACCTCCAGCAAGGAAAGACTCAGTAGAAAGTTTTGTGCTGGAAGTCTTCATGTAACAAACACATCTGAATACAAAGCACACCCTAGTGGAGGCTCATAATTTACCAAAAGAAGTTATATTCCACTCAGAGAAGTGCAGGAGATGCCCAGACTGATCTCAGCAGATTGTTAAAGCCACATGAATTATTTTAGCCATTATTTTTAAAGAGGAACTAACAGTACTCTAGCACAGCAGTAGGGAATGCTGCAATGTAACACAATCCTTTTCTCCTGCAGCAAATTAACATTTTAGCCAGATTCTAACACCCTGACATACAGTGTGTCTCTACTTAAGGACACAAGATTAAATCAATTGAAGATATCTACTGGAAAGATTCAGAATTAATTAAAATTATGACAAAAATAAAATAAGTTTTAAATGCTAGAATTTATTAGTCTTTATATGTCTTTACCAAACATAGGTAAGAAGAGGACATAAGGGTGGTTAGCTTGCTACAAGTCATGATCAAATGCTCCCTTTGTAGCATTCTGTGACAACCTGCCATAGACAGTGCTTTGCTGGAGCACTTACATAGGCCCTGTGTCCCATCCCGAGCCCACCAGACTCAGGAGAGGTACAGCCCAAGCAGGAGGGAACCTTCCTTTCCTGCTGTCATTCTGCATAACTTCCCAGCTACTAAAATTATTTGAGTCTGAAACCAGTAGCCAGATACTTCCTTCCCAGGCAAGCCCAGCCCTGAGTCTCCATAATTTTAATTTCTATAAACTGCACGTACACATTCATTGCAAACAACACTTGCTCATCTGTTCAATGCCAAGATACAGCTGTAACCAAACACAGATTGAGAGAGAGGATGAAATCCTGGATATAGAGGAGCCTAAAAGCAACAACTAGACACCAAACCACTTTCTCAAAACATCTTGTTCGTGCTCAGCATCTGTTGGTGCAGATCTGTAGGGATCTTCGCTGCTGTACATTAGCAAGCCCTCCTCTGACCACCTGCCCTGCCAAACAGGATCTCTGTGGGCAGCTGCACAGCCCTGCAAAGCCTTGACATGCATCATCCCCACAAAATATACTTGTATCTGCATTAGTACCACTTGCAGCTGTTGTGGCTAGGACTTAAAAGGCAGATACAAATCTTAATGCTTCCCTGCAGACTCCCCATTTTTAACTTGCATTTGTCTACCAAGTTAATTTTCTTTCCTTCTGCATGCATTTTTCCTGGACAACAGGAAACAACTGCAACAAAACAGTCAGTGGACTGCTGTAACAGAAAAGGAATTTGCAATGATGGATTATGCCAGCACCACTTTATGAAAGCACAGAGTCTTTGCAGTACAAATACTGTGTTATTTGCTTCCCCTCATAAAGTACTAGCAAGCAAAATTATAATTAACATCAGAGAAAGCAAGTTACTCAGTACACTGCATAATTGGAACTTGCTCATACCACCAGCAGGGCTCAAAATAATTGCCTCCCTTTCACAGTACAAGCAGAAAACTGAACTAAAAGCTTCACATTTCGCATTCGGATCCAGCCTGTCCAAAGCATGTCAGCTGAGTAAGAGGACTGCCAGGATAATGCACACACTCTCCAAAACACAGTTTCCCCTTTCCTGTTGGGAAGGGAAAGAGCATTTCAAGGCAGTGCAGTAAACAGTATAATGTTTTTACACAAGCAGCACTGCTATGCAAATCCTGTTTTGGAAATTCCTACAGTAACTACACTCAGAGTAAGGGCATCTACAGGTTGGTTGCATTTGCACTTAAATCGAAGTAATTAACATGTAAGTGCTGTTTCAAAAGAGACAATTAACTGCCCTCCACCACAAACCAGATGGTTCACCAACATTAACCTCAAAAAGTGTTCAGATTCTCCTTTGACACAGATCAAGGGTTTGGTCACCTCTAAAACACAGTTTCCTATCCCAACACTTCAGCACAGCCTTGCTGAAGGGCCTTGGCTAACGCTGAGGTTGCCTGTGTACTGTAGGAGCAGAGCCTAAAGAAAATTTCCAAAATCCCAAACAAACAAACAAAAAATCCCCAACTCTATAGATTCCCATTCATCCTATTCATGATCCAACTGGGGAGGGGGTGGGGGGGGAGAAGGAAGGAAAAAAAACCCAAACCCAAGCACACACCACATCACCTGGAGCTGAATTAACTTTTACACTGATAAAAACCATTGATCAAAAGTGATATCAAGGTTAGCACAGTCAGCAGGTTCACAGGCATTTTCATTTTGGGGCCTCATTTCAGTTCCCAGCAAGGAGACTACACCAAGTCCTGAAGACTTCACAGGACTTCCCACAAGAAAACATCTCCCCTCTGATAGCATCACATGGTGAGGAAATTGTTGAGGGATTTCACTCTTTTGTTTCTGCATTTATTCCTTTTGTTTCTGCATTTATTCCTCAGCATGAAAAGGGAAACCAAGCTAAGGCTTCTTACAAAACATCAGACTCTGCGTATTTTGTCACTACCTTACAAATAATAAAGCAGAGAACAGAAACATTATTAAGCTTAAGAAACAACCATGGAGCCATATCCATAAGACTATGCAGACAGTAAGAAAAAAATGACTCTACCATGAACATTTGGAATAATTTTCATGGTATAAGGAATGGCATATAGAATATCTTTGTCTTAGGGAAGGAAAGGAAGGAAATGGGCAACTAACAAAAAAGCTTAGGTACCTACTTTTGCAGTCATTTTTGCCAGGAGTTCTTGCAAATCCATGATTCCTTGCACCAGACTTAAGAAATCACTGCAGGTTGGGCATGCTCAATAGAGAAAGATTAAAAAGAAACAGAAAAGAAGAAAAGACACAATAAATCATAAATAACCAACAATCTGTCATACTAGATTTATCTGAATCTGTTTATATGGAATTTTTGCCTTCTGGAAGTCAGCACATGCAAAAATAACAAGCCTGAAAGTATTATTTTTAAAGCAAAGAAACAATCTGTATGAAAAATCTAAAACAGAGAGAATAAAAAGATTGCTACTTACTGCGATTCAGATTAGGACACTGTGTTATATATCCATTAGGTATAAAGATGATTTTCACATCTTGAATAATACCCTTTGTAAAAGAAGAGAAAACTGGTAATACAGATTACAAACATTCACTTAAATTTGTACAAGCTCTTTCACAAGTCATTTCTTCAGTGGATACAAAAAAAGATTACCAGCTCACTCTACTTGTGAGGAAAATAACTGAAGATGAACAAAATAGAACAACTCCTCCTATCTTTCTGAGTGTTTGGATATTACAGTGATAATACTGCTTTGTCTTTAGAAATCACCAAATATAAGCTGCTTAAACGTCTTTAAATGGGGTGAGACTGGTGAAAAAAGCAGTGAAATAATATCCATTGCTCAAGCCGATGACACACTTTTCCAAAAGACAAAAAGAAAACACAGTAAAACTCTTTATTTTTTTAGCCAAATAAGGCTGTGAAATCAAACACTGAAAAGACAAGTACATAGTGCCAGATGTAAGTAACAGTTTACACTTCCATTGCTTGGTTTCATTAAGCCTCCTAGCTGCTCTGTATCTCAACAGGCAGTTTGGGTAATCGTGCCATCAGCCAGAATTAAATCCTCTCTCTAGCCCAGGCAGATAGAGATGCCCTGTGCAGGACTGGCAGAAGGTCAGAGCCAGTCAGTGCAGGTTGTATGGGGCTCCTAAACCAAACCAGGCATGACAGTGGGGAGGCAGAACCCACAGGTCCAGTGCCTGCTGCACCCTGCACCGTCCCCGCCCTGCAAGGACATCCCCAGTGGAAGCAGCAGATGGCCAGTGTCCCTGCACACCCAGGCCCTAAAGAACCCTGGACACTTCAGACAGTCCAGAAAATGCTGAAGCTTGTGTTTGTTCTTTTAAGCTCAGGATGAAGCTTTTGCTGCATCTTTGACTGTGCAATGTACTTACTTCACAGAATCCACTGGCTTTAATAATGTCGTGGCCACTAAGGGAGAGGAGCAAGGGAAATCAAAGGATCTCTAGTGCTGATATTTGCACTTCCTCTGTTAGTCAGATGTTGTGATGATGCCTTAAGGCATCAGTGACACAGCTCTATGTCCTCACAGACACAGAAAAATTTATTTCATCTGAAAAGAAATTTATCATGGCAGCAGTTACTATCTAATTAAATTACTGATTTGCCAGACTGTGCTTTAATTTTCAGTTAAATTGCAATAGAGTGAATTTTGCAGACCAAGGACATCATCACTTGCTCATAGGCACTCAATCTCCACCCATAAATAGAGGCCTCAGATAGTCCTTAAAGCCTGGCAAGTAACATTTAACATTTATATCATCTGTTAAAAGAGCAGAATGTAATCAGCAAGCACTGTTTCCTGCTTGCTGTCTCATGATCAAATATTAACTGAAAATATTAATAGAGATAACCAGATCACCCTGTCTTTCTTGCATAAGTACATACATTTATTAACCTTTTCATCTATGAGAATAATGAAACCATAAGTAATGAGAAGTAATACTGTCACTGGAAATGGAACATCCTGAAAGCCATTTTACATACTTTCTGTCAGCAGTCATCAGTGAGAAATTAGAAGGTGAGGCATAAAAATATATTTCAAGACTTAAGCCTCTGCAGTGAAAAGCTCAACCAAGAGTAAATGAGATTATGAAGTTCCACCAGACTATATCACCTAACTAATGAGACACCATCCAGAGAGAAGTGATTTTTTTCTTCAGGTTTTTTTTTGTTTGTTTTTGGTTTTTGGGGTTTTTTGTTTGGTTTGGTTTTTGGGTTTTGGGGTTTGGGGGGGGGCGGGGGAGGTTGGGGTTTTTTTGTTGGTTTTTTTGTTGTTGTTTTTTTAGGTGCATCGTCAACTTCAAATGTGTTTGTTGCATCAGAGTCATACTGCTCAATTGTCTTTTGGACAGATTCGCATTTATACACAGCCTGAAGAGGAAACACAACTATTTTATGTGTAATTTCTGGCTACATGGAAGCGTATTACTTTGGAAAAACATAAGAACATGAACTTCAGTTCACTAGCACAGATGACTTCTAGGTCTGTAAACCATCTGAAACAGAATTATGATCAAACACAGAAGTAAACTTTCCAAGGGCAGAAATTTTGCTGATGTATTTTTTTAATAGAAAGACTTCATTGTAGGCAAACACTTATTACAGCCATAATTATTGTAACAAATATGAAAAAACTCTGATTATTCCTGCTTCAGCATTAAGTCTAGGCTCCCAAGAGCTTGGATTTTGTCCTTAACAGTGCAATGTCAGTGGTCAAAATCTTTCCAGTTTTTCCCTTCCCAAGCAGACATCACCTTTATGTTATCAATAAAAACATTTGGCTAATGACAATCAAAGCTTCTGCACAGCATCAGGACTTACTAGCTTGAAGAGCCTTCATCTGGTGCAGGCAGATTACCAGCTACAAAATGAAATCCAGGTCTGCAGCACTAAATATCAAGCCCATTCCATGAGAACATAATGCAAAAAGCCCAGTTTATTGCACTTCTCAGATATCTACTAAATAGAACAGTCCTCCCACATTCTGTGAAAAGGCTCATATATTCCATGAGCTCTCCACTTCTGCATTTTCATTTCCTCCATTGCCTTTCATCCTCTTTAAAACCTACTTCTCCCACAGAGATAATGTGAGCCAAACAGCTGTGCAAGTTGCACTGGCCAGCGCTGCGAAAGGCTCTCCGCGGTGGCACCAGCAGACATGCCTGGAACTCCTGTGCCTTGGCAAAGCCATGCCAACACACCCAGACTTCCACTCCATCAGCACTGTGCTGCTCCACTCAGGGCAGCCATGCCAGGCACCTGAACGCTGCCCTCAGCACTACGTTTAGTTTCACCTTAGTCCATACAACACTGAGTCCAAAATTATTACAGAGGCATATGACTATATAAATTATATACATGATACTGTGCAATAAAAATACCAATATGCTTCTCAAGCACCTAATACACAATCCCCAGACATGAGCAGGATCAATAGAGCCTGCTCTAGTAGTTATGAAAACTACTGTCTTGCAACATAAATCACCTTCTCACCAATGCATTAATAAGCTCATTTCTGCAGTAGCTCTTTGGGGGGACCCTTAGGGGGAAGGGTTCTCCTCAGCAATAAAGCAAATTCTGCAGGTAATTCTGATCCTGGCAGCAATCAGATCCATCCTAGAGAGTGTTCCATGGATATCTGGCAGCACTCTTTTTCTCCATTCAGTTGCATTTGCTTCAGCTTCCTAACCTGATGATAATGGTATTCTCTAGCCCTGAAACAAACCCTGAGTTTCTGTGGCTGTCCTGGCTCTGTCCAGCACAGAGTTAATTTCTGCAGTAGCTGGGAGGGAGCATGGCTGGAACATGGTGATTATTCTACAGCATCTCATACCATTGCAGGAGGCAGGGGAAGGGACTCTCTCTTCCATGGAGAAAGAGTTCCTTATGGTCAAGAAAATGTGGAGGAGGGAGCCATCCGGTACCATCTATTATCAGGAATGTTTATCTGGGTAAATAATTTCTTTTCCTATACCTTTTGTTAATAATATTGTTGCTGTTACTGTTCATTTTCTTATCTCATCACTCCTTCCAGTAATTTTTTCTTATCTACACCCATCATCTTCACCTTTTGTGTCTCTCATTCTGAACTCCATTCCATCACAGGGAGGAGGGGGAAGGAAAGGAGGAGTGAGAAATCAAGGTGTGATTTGGTGGGATTTGAGAGACTCCTGGTGGGAGGTTACTGAATTGGGGAGTACCATTCATAAACCACGACAGCCTTAATTTATCCATCTCTTATTCTACACCACTTATGTCCCACCCAGATCCTACACCCTCCAACTATATAGATACAGATACATAAATATACACAGTCACAGGTATCATTTCTATAGTCAGTCAAATCCCCTTGTGGTACACATTGTTTCCCTGTCTCTGCATTACCCACCCAGGACCCAGGTCCTCCTTCCATGGAGCGGTTTGCCTTTGCTCAAGTTGCTCCTCTCTGGAGTCACCATAGCATTCTTCTTGCAAATACTGTCACTTTATCAGAGTCCTGTAGCTGTTCAGGGGTGAACTCCCAAAACACTGGAGAATTTCTCTAAATACCAGCCCATTTACTCCCACGTTCCATGACATTCGTGATTATTGCCCCTCAGGGCAGATCTCTGAATGAACCCCCCAGAAATCTCTGTCCTGACTCTAAACATGGTACTGTAGACCATACTGAGAAAACACAGCAGACATTGCAACAAGAACGTGCTTTCCTTAACATCCAAATGAAATTCAAAATTCTCAAAAGCTGTTTAACAGGCCTGAAGGAGGGAAAGGGGATGAAAAGCTGTGGAAAATCATCCTCCCCTCTTTGCCCCACAGACTGGTTATGATTATTAATGGACTCCCCACATAAGCACCTGAGGTAAGGGTAGGAGAGCAACACTGAACACACATCCAAAATGATCCTCATTGCCCTTGATGTTATCAAGTCATAAGCAGATATCACACAGTACAGCAACAAAGCAATCCTGATCCCTCTCCCTACACTGAAAAAGAACATAGCGAGGGGCACATCAGGGAATAGATACAGGCTTAGGCATCACACCCACATGAACAAGCCAAGCAACATTGTGGCCAGTGCTCCATACCTAATACCACAGAAGCTTAAATCAAATTAGCTTTCAACCTGCTCAGGCTCTGTTATTTCCACCCTTCGTACCACACACTGGCCACCAGTTAAGGCTGTCCTGCTTTAGGAATGGTACTCCCCAGTTCAGTATCCCCACCAAGACTCTCCCAAGCCCCAGGCTGTTCTCTCTCAATCCCCCTTCTCTACCCCTCCCTGCTGTGGTAGGAAGGAGTTGAGAACTGGAGGCACAAAAGGTGAAGATCACAGAGCGATGAGATAAAAAAATTAACAGTAACAGTATCAGTAACAAAAGGTATAGAAAAGATATTATTCACACAACAAACATTCCCAGTAATAACAATACTGGATGGCTCCTTCCACTGTGTCTTCTCGACCAGAAGGAACTCTTTCTCCTTGGAAGAGAAGGTGTTCTCCTCACCCCCTGCAATTGCATGAGGGGGTATAGAATAACCTCCATGTCCCAGCCATGCTCCCTCCCAGCTACTGCGAAAATTAACCCTGTCCTGGACAGAGTCGGGACAGCTGCACAAACAAACCTGAAGGGTCAGCACATAGCTTTCAAACTAAGTAGTTCATGGGATTGCCTTCAAAGCCAACAGAAAAGCTCTCCTAAGCCTGCTCCAAACTTGCTCCCACCACTGCTGTGCTACAACCACTGTCTTGGCTGAATTCCGAGTGCTTGGCCATGTCAGGCAAGTTACAACCAGCAAGAGATACCAGGAGCAAGGGGTGAGACTTCAGTTCCCCTGATAACACCACAGAGCACTTCATTCCCCAGCACGGCCACAGGTACAGCAGGACTGCTTGTGGAATAATCACTGTAAATAATGATGTGGAACAAAAGCACAGACACAAAAAATTGCTGCTGCTGGACAGTGACTTAGGACTATCATACCCCCTCCTGCCCCTTCTGATATACCAAAGAATTAAAACCTAATACAGGTATGAGAATATGACCAAAATGTGCTTTAATGCTACTCGTTTAAGGAGAGAAACAACAATTATCATTAAAATAAGAAAACTTCAGGAATGGCAGAGACGATATTCAGAAGAGTATCCAGTGCTTTTCCCTATGCACATTTTCATGGCTCCAACACACATACAAAAATGCTAATTCTTTTTTAATGCTCTTATTTCCCTGCAGATCTCTGTTTACATTAAGGAAAATATATCTATTTTTTTATATGCTGAAACAGTGAAACAAATTGCTCTGAAAAAGAAAGGGAGATCCTGCTGAGCATATAAATACATGGAAAGAGATGTGTACTCTTCACAGACTGGCAAAATCCCAAGTTTTTGCAATGAGTAACATAAAAAAGTAAGACTTCTGAAACTCTCAAGCAGGATTAAAAAAAACACAACCAATTATATTTCTGCCCTGAAGAAAGTTAGTAAAATATTCAAGCATGCATAAAGCAAAGTAAGGCACTTGTCGGCTTTCATTATGATCAATAAAAATTGTCAGTTCATTAGCATATCATTAGCTACCCTGCTGTTTCCAAAGTGTTAACACGTAGAAATATTAATTTACAAACATATAATATCCCAGAGTTCTGAGGCTCTGACTGCCTGCATAAAATAAGAATTTAAGACGGGCGACTCCAGTATAACTTCTTCCTTTTCCTGTGTAGCTATAAACATATGTTTACCATCTGTGGAATAGTGGGAAGCAGCTGAGGTAAAAAACCAACAGCTGTAGAATAAAATAATACTATCAATTTCATTTCACAGTGACAGCTCAGCTGCTGGAGGATGAAATGCACTCTAGGTTCAGCGCAACCCTCAGACTATCATTTAAGTTAAAACTTGGCTTTTACTTCTGTTTCACAATTAAAATTGTTACCTACTATGCTGAAGTAAGTTTAGCATAATTGTCCTAGCTTGTTGGAAATCTGGGGACTTTGGGGAGACATCCTCAGAAAAGAGGCAACTTGTAAAATTGTCTTAGGAACTGACGGCTTCACAGGGAAGCCGAGTGGGTGGTAAATCACCGTGGCAACAAATCCATGCCCAGACTGAGGATAGGCAGATTGGCCTATTGCTGCTCTATAGACTCCTTTCACAGATGAACACTTGCACTGTGGCTTGTTATCCAAAACTGGAATAAATACCAGAAACTTTTACCTTGTGAACAAGCTGTTTACAAACTGTCCACAGTTCCTACCAAACTTCATACATATCATACTGCATGAGTCTCAGACAACTGATTGGAAGTATCTTGTTGACCCATCATTACTTTCCTTCTTCCTGTGCCATGTCATATCTGCTTACCTTAAAGAAACCATGTTTCCTGTTTCTCTGTCCGAGCCATAAATTGCTTTCAGGTGTCAAATTCGTTTCTGGGGGATCAATGACACGTTCATAAATCCTGTAGAGGGAATACATTGCATTTACTTGGATTTTCTCTTTCCTCTGAAAACTTCCTTGACAACATAAGGTAACAATAAAAGATGGAAAACAGAACCAAAAATAAAACCCCTAAAAAATTTTCATTAAACACAGTATTTATCACTGATCATGGCGAAGAAATTATGTTACAACTTTAAAATAAAAAATAAATAAAATCACAGATATATGAAGACTCCATAAAAATGAAACTCTCCTTGTACAGCTGTGCAGCACTAGACTAAAGAAATACAATGCCAGAACCCACCACAGTAGGGAAAAAAATAAAATAGGACCATCCTAGTCTAGGGATGTCTTTCAAAATCTACCCTACCTAGAGAAAAATTGCAATCACACACAAGATCCAACCAAATCCAACAACCCCTTGGGGCTTTCAGACTGGTCAGAATTTTGAATAGACTTCACAAAAAAACTTTATGCTGCTCTACTCCCTTTTTTTCTTCCCTCTTTATTTGTGTCATTCATCCTTGCACGTGGAACTTTCTCCCCTTGTTACTGAATTTGCTCAGGCAGGGTGGTCACGTGTGGGGCCTCAAAGGTCTGACACAGAATGAGACCTCATTATATATGCCTGGTCCATAACCAACCTTTATGTACTGCATTAACTCGCACATGACTGCAGCAATCTGCATACCAAATTTCTAAAATTAACTCATGAGAAAATGCTGTAACACAATTTTTAAATTAACAAAGTATTTGGAATTCTAAAAAGGCTTTGCTTGGGGTTTTGTTTGTTCATTTTTAGAAAAGCTTTAAGTTTCCATAACAACTTTTCCAGGAACACAGGCCGCTACAATGATACCATTTCAGAACATGAAAAATTCAAGGCCAGAGTTACTGACCGTGGATTCTCATATTGCCATGTCACATCAGAGGGAGCCATGAACTTACTGCTTCGTAACAAAAACAGCATGCTTAACAAGGATTATGGAGGAGATGATGAAATCTTTTTCTATTACTGTCCAGTGTACAGGGAGTATGAATTGCTGTGTAATCACACCAGTGTGACAGCCAAGAGAAGAACCTTTGAGTCTGCCAAGACCCTTAGCTTAAAGAGGTGAAATTATCTGTGGTCAAATTATTTTTCTTTCTTTAAAACTATGGCTTTTAGAAAATGAACACATGAAAAACGAACACCAAAAAAAACCAGAAGTCAATCAACTGAACTTATCACACAGTTATCTTCCCAATTACACTCCAGGTGTTTCTAGCAGAGGCTCACTAAGTGTAATCAGTGATTTTTCGTGTTGTACTTGCTATGGGTATTGGGTTTATATTGCAAGGGTTTGGTGGCAGAGGACTGCAAGAGAAGCTGCCAGAAACATCCCCCATGTCTGGCAGAGCCAAAGCCAGCCAGCTCCAGGATGGATCCAGCACTGGCCAAGGCTGAGTCCATCACTTATGGTGGCAGCACCTCTGGAATAACATATCTGAGAAAGGAGAATAGTTACTGAGCAACAGCAATTCCATCTAGGGAGAGGGGCGAGAACACGTGAGAGAAACAGCTCTGCAGACACCCAGGTCAGTGCAGAAGGAGGGGGAGAAGATGCTCCAGGCACAGGAGCAGAGATTCCATGGGGAGGCAGCTGTTCCCCTGCAGTTCTATTCCCCATCCCCTCTGTGCCATCTGTGGGGAGGAGGCAGAGAAACATCAGGAGCGAAGGTAAGCACAGGAAGAAGAAAAGAGTGGGTGGAAGATATTTGGTTTTACTTCTCATTACCCTACTCTGATTTAACTGGTAACAAATTACACTAATTTCCCCAAGTAGTCTGTTTTGCCCACAACTGTAACTGGTGAGTGATCTCTCTCTGCCCTTATCTAGATCCACAAGCCTTTCATTATCTTCTTCTCTCCCTTGTCCAGTTGAGGAAGGGAGTGACAGAGTGGCTTTGATGGGCACCTGCTGTCCAGCCAGGGTCAAACCCACCATATCACATTATTAGAAAATTCATATATTTGCAGAGGTCTGGAATAACATCCCAGTATTAAAGAACTTCTAGAAAGATCTAAAAAGTTATGTCAAAGTACAGAGTCCTACATTCCACACACTTTTGCTTATCAAAACAAGGAGTAAACCATTTGTCAAGATGAAACAGAAGCAATATAGAAAACTAAAGGCTAACACTACATTTTTTTAAAGAAACAACAAGAAAGATCTTAAACCTAAGGACAAAACAGTGATATGAAAATTACAGCTTAAGAATGTGAGTACAGGAATCAGAAGACTTCTTGTAATACTCATAATTTCATTGCTAAAGTTTATTATCATTATCATCAGCCCTAACTCATCACATTTCATGAGCATGATACATTCAGTGCTCTAGGAAATTCTTCTCTCTACTATTTAATTAGGTCTATCTATAAAATTACCATGCTGAGCTGTTTTACCTGTCCGAACAGCAAAACAAGATGATATTCTTTTAAAGCAGGTTTTGAGAATTACAGGAATCTTGCATGCACTGTATCAATAATTTAAAGTGTAAGCAGAGGCCTTCTGTCATACCTCATGCAAAACTGAACTACACAAATGCAGAACTGCTGCAAAATACTGAACGAGGAACAAAGAACTGACATGGTCCCTGAGCATGAGCTCCTTAAGAGCACGTGCTCTAAACTGCTCTATCATATTAGGAATTTATCTTTGTATATATAGCACAGCTTTATTCATAATTTTGGTTAATAATGCCCTCGCTGGAAAATGTCTCATCTCCTAAAAAGACTAGTTGATATTCAATGAATAACTCTATTTCTGCTAATAGATAAAATCCCAGTGCTGACCAGGTTCAACAACACTACTTACTGAAGAATATTTCATTTTTATTCACCTGGCCTAGTTAAAGTTGATAAAGGAACTCTACAATATCTATCTGCAATTGCATATTAAAAAAAAAAAATCAAAACCTGACATTGTTATATGACAGTTCAACAGTAGCAAGTTAGGAAGACAAATCAGAGACAGGTTAATGTGGCTTATCTTGTCTTTTCTGATGATTTAACACTCTTTCAACCTACGTGGAAAGGGCTGTAGTGACCTTCTTCCTAGTCTCTTCACAAAGTGTCATCAGTAAGACATGAAAGCTCAAGATTCCTCTACTGTTCTACTCTAATTCAAATTACATTTCTGAAGCCAGTACTTACCTGAAATTAAGGGCTTAATTAAAGTTAGTTTGTGCCTTATTCCACATACATCAACAAGGCCAGTTTGTTTTCTTTTCCATAGATGTGCCCATGAAGTAACAGTCTTAGGAGTTAAGAGAGCGCATGAGATGTAGATCGGTCCTTGATTATCTTTTTATGTCAAAAGATGTTCTGGTTGACACCATTTGATTTACAAACTATATGAATTTACTTTATTATTGTATGCTGTTAAATATCAGCAAAAAAAAAAGCCCTGGCAAGTATACACACAACATATTGCTACTCCTGTAAGCCCCTCTATACTCTTGGGAAACTGAAAAGGTCAAAAAAGCACATCCGTTAAAAAAAAACATTTTTAAAAAAATCAAAACAAAACAAAGAAACTCCAAACAAACAAAACAAAAAAACCCCCCACATTAAGCTTCCACATCACTCACTTTCCCTTACTTGACTTTCTGGGCTGAGGTGTGTCACCTTCTATGGCTTTATACCCGTGTGACCAATACTCTGTATTTGGCATATGAATAGCTAAATTATACACTTCAGCTTATGAAGCACTGGTCTAGAGCTCCTTGGAGACCAATTTCCAACACATTTGGCTTTGATACCAACACAGAGAAATGCACAATACACTTCACAAGAAAAGGAATGCTCAGAAAGAGGGCTCAGGGGAACTATGGTCACTAAACTGCTGCAGACTGAATAGCCCTCCAACATGAGGAGACCCAGGTCTCCAGGTTAATAGAAGCTCTACTACGTACTTCAGGCTTTCAGATTTATGATTGCTGCACTCACTTTCCAGGAGAAAGCTTGATTTGCCCCTACTTTGTGCCAACATATTTCAAAGAAGCTAAACCATAGAACCTGGCTAATAGAACAATGAACCAATCCTACTGTCTTGAAACACTCATACTCAGAATACATTCACTAACCACTGACCAGATTAGCAAAATCTAGTAAGAAAAACACCTGTTAATCAAAAAATACCCATTATATTCTCATGGTTTGTATCTGTATTTCTACCCTATCTGCACACTTTGATTAATTAAGCATTCTTGTGCAATCACCAGAAACACCTCTCTCGTGGACACATTCCAAACAGGCGTCTCTGCCATAATGAGGACAATATGCAGAAAATAGAATATCGATAAAATAATCAGTGGATTCCTGAAAGGAGGCATAATTAAAATATTTGCATCCTAATATACACACACATATCTTGGTCTGCATAGAGGAAGAACTTCTCTAGAAATCAAGCTCTGTTGGACAAGGAGACAGCTCCCTTCCACATCCTCAATATAAATTTTTTTTTAGCATCTTTGTACTGTGTAAATATACAATGGTATAAAGGTATATATCTAATACAGAAAAAAAAAGGGAAATACCCTCATTTTATACATGTGCAGACTGAAATACAGACAGGCTGATTAACCAAGATCACAAAGACGGAGTCTCTGCCCAAGATCTAAGCCTTTAGACTGGCCATGACTGAGGCTTCTTCATTGCCTCACACACTGGGTCACACTCCCTCTGGAAAAAATGTGACATGGAATTGTCTCTTGCAGTGGAGATGACTTCTTACACACAACTTTCACAAGCAAAAGTTAACACTTGAAGAGTATTTCCACTTTCGTGGAGATGCAGCTCTACGTCACACATACAGTATTTGCCATGCCAGAAGCATTTTTGAAATTGCTGCAATATTCATGCAGAACATGAAAATAAACTTTATGTCTGCTCACATTCGGATACATCAGCCAACATGGACTGATCAGGAGGTGCTACTGCCTAAAATTCTGAACCATAAAATAAACTGCGACTCAAAAGTCACCACAAAGCACCACACCAAATCATGAGGTCTTCAAATTCTTCCATGTCTAAAATATGAGCAGGTTACTAAAATAGGAACGTGCCTTCTTCTACTTGCAGGCTGCATATGAAAACCCTGAGATTAGCCCAGTTGGTTAGAGCATGGTGCTAAATAACACCAGAGTTGAAGGTCTGATCCTCTTATGGGCCATTCACTTAAGAGCTGGACTCCGGTCCTTGTGGGTCCCTTCCAACTCAGAATATTCTGTGGAATTTGTGAACACACACAGCCCTGAACTGCATTAATCAGGCTTAAAACAGAGATTTAGACTGTGAGGGTATAAAAGCCCAGGGCTTCCTTTTTTTGGGGTCCCTCCTCAGAGGGAAGCTATAAATTTCCGTGTAGAAAACAGGTGTTGAATTCATCACACCCAATTTTAAATGTCTCAAAAGTTCATACCTACAGTGGAGCTAGTTCTCTAGGCTCACTTATTTAATGAAGTGTTTCTAGGGTGTGATTCATCTCACAGTAAATGAATCACTCTCTGAAGGCCCCTCCAACAGCTGCACAGGAGCCCCTCCTGACATCAGGGTGAATCATCAAAACAGACTTTTGCAATTCAAAGCCTGATGCTCAAAAATTACACTCTCTTGCAACCATTCATTACCCTGTATACATCCATCTGGATCTTCAGATCCTTTAAATGTACTGAAGGGTATAGAAAAGTTCTGTTCATGGCAGTCTTTGAAACAGCACTCTCAACTTCTGTAAAGAAAGTCAGAGGAGAGAAGGAAGTTCCCCGTTTTGCATCAATCTTTCTCCTAACCTAATTTGCAGGGGTGTTGACCACCTTTGACCCTTGCTATCATCTCCAGCTGAGCCTGCAAAAACGTAGTACACCTCTGAAATAGCAAGTGAGGCCTCCTAACACAGCCCATTGTATAAAAATAATCAGCAGCTTCAAGCAGTTTGTCCAACGTGTTCTCTGAACCCACCTGCATAGAGAAACTGATTGATTGTATCAGTTCCTAGCTTTAAGGTGCAATATTGGCATTTGTCTTTCTATCTGTTCTTCCAAAGAGATTAAGAATTCATTCTAAAAATAAATACTAGGGTATCTTTACGTGTTTCTCTTTCAACCCATTTTCTATATGCTTCCCAATGAAAATGTGTCAATACCAATGTGATTGGATTTTCTCGATAGTGCTTACAGATAGGATGCATTATTTGACATGCCTTCAGTTCTGGAAAAACTAACTGAATTATTCACTCCGTTTCCAGTGGGTTTTTTTCAGAAAAATAAACTTCCCGAGAGAAATTTTGATTTTTTTTGGTGCTATCTCCTCTGCCATAGTATAGGAGTTCACAACCACTTAACACAGGAAAGCAATTTAGATTAAAATCTTGGAGTATGAGGAAAGCCTTTTCTTATTAAATTCTGAATATACAATAGTAACTGCCAGCTATTTAATCAAGTTATTGTACAGCTTTCGGAGAAAAAAAATAGGTCTCCAGTAACAGCACATGTTAGGTAAAAGACTCAAGAGTGCATACTCAGTTTACGTTCTCTTCAAGGTCTGTCACCCAAATGATTTCATTGATTTTCCTGTATAATCACAGAGAAAGTTAATGTACTCTATTTTTCATTACTCATATTATATATTTCATTATTCATTTTAATTATTCAAAATACAAATCCAAATTTAAAAATAAAAATTCACCTAAATAAAATTCTATTTTAAAAATTCTCCTTTTTTTCATTCAAGAAAAATTCAGAGTAACTAACAAAATGGAAACGACACAAACGCAAGTGACAATGGTTACAACACGTTTCACCGTCAGGTTTAGGTGTTTATTCTCCACACATCAATTGAGTAAGGGTGAATTCACAGATATATTATCTGCCTGTGTGGGGCTTTCATTACAAAATATATTATGCTCTTTAGTTTCCTATAAATATATCCATGAATTTGATCAGCATTTCTTAAGCACTAAACTAAAACAAATCATCATTATCGATGCAAAGCAGAGGACTGGACCCATTATATGACGCAGCAGTGGCCCCATGAAGGACAGAAATGCATCTGTTGCCTCTATGGCAGCTTTCATCTGGAGAACATGAGGCAGATTGCAACACCTTTACAAACAAGGTCAATATTATGAACTTTTTTGCAAATGACAAAACAGATACAAATGGTTCCTGACAACAACAGTGTAAAGAGTGTCTATGCCCTAACAGCCTGTCTACAAGGCTGCAGTGTTTACCCATCTTCATATAACAAAAACAGCACTTCTGAAGGTGCAAAAAACCCAGAAAATAGGTTGAGTGAGACACTAAGCAGAGATGAAATTTGGCCATTTGTTTAGGGTTGTCAAGAGTTGCAGAGAAAAAAAAAATAGCCAAACTATGAGGTCAACTGTATCTTACATGTGATGGATCCAGAGCAGGGATTTTAGTGTCAAGACAGCTGGTTTGATACCCAAAAAGTTATCACACTTCTCAGCTTTGGCAACTGCTGCTTTTGGCTAGGACAGAGTTAATTTTCTTCAAAGCAGCTGGTATAGTGCCATGTGTTGGATTTGTGACCAAAACAGTGTGGGTACCACACCCATGGTTCTACCTGATGTTCAGCAGTGCTTGCACAGTGTCAGGGCCTTTTCTGCTCCTCACACTGCCCCACCAGCAATGGGGCTGGGAGCACACAAGAACCTGGGAGGGCACACAGCCAGGACAGCAGACCCCAGCTGACCCAAGGGATACCCCATGCCATACCACATCACACTTAGCAATACAAGCTGGGGGAAAACAGAAGGGGGATGGGGATGTTAGGAGTTATGGCATTTGTCTTCCCAAGTAACCACGATGTGAGACAAAGCCCTGCTTTTTCCAGGAAAACAGCTAAACACCTGCCAGCTGATAGGAGATGTGAATTAATTCTTTATTTTGCTTTGCTTTACCTGTTAAATTGGCTTTATTTCAACACACCTTTCCCCCCCTGGACTTTCATCCTTCTGAATCTCTTCCCCATCCCACTGCAGAGGCAGCAGCTGTGTGGTGCTCAGCTGCCTAACAGCACTAAACCACACAGCAACCTTTTTCTTTCAGGTAAATCTGAGCTCAATAGCATGTGGCTCCTGGCCCTGGCATTGCCCATAAAACTTGTCCATAATCTACAGGTAGCAGAAGCACAAGAGCAGTGTCCTTGTCACAGGTTTTGGTGAAGATGATGATTTTTGCCATATTCAGCAGAACTTAAGGTCAAAAGAATTCTTCCTCTGAAGTGCTGAGGTGAATGTCATCTACATATACAGACTTTTCTTATAAAAATCAGTGTGCACAACTTCTATGGATTAATGTGAATTCAGGACTTTAAACATCTCTATAATAGAGCTGAGAGCTACATAGATCAAATGCCACTTTTCAAACAAATATCTGACTCTCCAAAGGCATTTTAGCATCTCTCTACCACTTGTGAGTAACTATTACTATCTGGCTACTGGAGCATAAAACACATAGCAGTAGGGTTTTTATGGTGCACACAAATATCCACTTGTCATGGGTTAGCAAGCATAGTCCCGGAAGTGATGTTCTTGCAAAGGGGTGATTACAGCTTCCTCTGTGACCTGACAGAAACAGTAATGAGTATTTTAGACCAAACCTCTACACCACTACAGTCAAGGAGACAAATATAAATGAGACAATAATAAAATTCACAGGGTCCCTAAAAGACACCCTTTAACCTCAGCAAGCTTTGAAGCTCAGGTTCTAAACCAGAACACTGAATAAAGCAAACTGTTAACAAGAAAGCTAAAAGCACAGCACACTCATTTGTTACCATACCAAATATCATACCAAAACCCCATCAGATGAACCAAATGTTCCAAGTACATCCCAGATGCAAAATATCATCAAACCAAGTCTAAGCAATTAAAAGCACATTCTAGAAATAAGAGGAACAAATTAATTCAATGGGTTCTTTCAAGATATAAAAAGAAGAAAAGCTCCTCTCCCACAAATTAAACAAGAAACCCTTAGAGCAAGATACATCTGAGATAAAAAAACTGTATTAGAGTATCTATGAAACAAGTAGTAACCAATTAAGCCTATCTTACATCAGAAAGCAAAAGAGGAAGAATGTGCATCAAAATAATGGCACAAAGAAGGTCGTGCAGCAAAACAAACCCCAAAATAAAATTCTGCAAGAACAAAGAGGTAAAACCACAATTAAATGGCTTGTTCCATCTTCATTTTGTCATGAAAAATAAAAAAAATCTAAGATTGCTTTTGGGGTTTGTCACAAGGCATTTACTGAGTGAGAACTGGCAGCGCTGAAACTTTGCTTCTATTTCACCTGCCTGCCACATAAAGGGGTCTGCTGATCCCTGGCCCAAGACCCGCAGCACACGGATCTTCACTCTGGCAGTTACAGCAGAACCTGAGGCATGATAAGCTTTTACAGCTTTGGAACAGCCCCTCTTCACAAAATATATGCAGTCTTTGTCTTTCCTTTTGTTTTTCCTTTGTCTCAGGCTCCTCTCAAACCCAAAGTTGATTTATCTAGTACAATAAGATAGGTGCAATTGTGAGAAGAACCAGGCTTTTGATTTCAACTCTTTCTGCACTGCTACAAAAGATAAATTTAAAATTCAGTCAGCCACAAGAAACCTTTCTACTGAACAGCTTCTTCCCCCCTTCCAAAAACACATCTGCTGAGAAGTTAATTGCTTTACAGTGTATCTTGTCACAGGATCATCTCATCAAGGGGTTCATGTCACCACTAAAGGATTTGTATATAATCATAAAATAACCTCATCCATATTCCAGAGCCAATTTGCTGCAGTGACTGAAGGCAACTGCAGGCTGAGGATCGCTCGTTTTGCCTTTGCTGCCACAGTCATGCCAGCGCCCTGGTGTTGTCTCAGCACTGCGCAAAGGCACTCAGCTCTCCCTGGAGCTGCCACACCTCCTCCCCATTAGCCACTGCCTCTGTAACACTAAACCCATGGCCTCATTCCCTGTTCCTCAGCTCTTCCTGCACGTTCATCAGAAAACCCACACCTCCCTTTTCCCATGGTATTTTCCAACTGTCCGGTTTAGTCTTGGTTGTTTGAAAGGTAACATTACACTCTCTCCACTAATAACTAATAAATAACTAATTGGCCATGACTGGGGAGGTGTATGAAACATACAGTAAACACAGAACAAGCCATTATATTGGTTATGAAATTAAATTTAGATGGGAACTGCCAGCAGACAGGCAGAAAAGCACTCTGCAGGGACAGCACATTTCTCACAACATCTGACACACTGGGGAGGTGAAAGTGTGGTTCTGCTCTAGTCAGTGAGAGTTCCCACTGCAGACTGCACTGGGTTGTCCCCCAGGGATACTGCATGGCACATCCTTCAGAGAAGTTTAAGGTAAGTAGCTGGTGTGACACAGAAAAATTCATCTTGGGCTGAGAAAGTCTAGTTGGCACAGTGGTAGCTATTCGTTATTTGCTTTCACTGTTGATGTGCTGAAGAGAATGTCTCTAAATTTGCAGCCCAATTAAGTAATGCAGTTTCAGTGATTCTTTCATTTACTGCCTGGTCTCAGATACAAGGACAAGTTAGACAAGTTACAGGACTGGCAATTGCATGTTACCTTGTTCCTGTGCCGAGGATCAAACTACCATCTTCCTCCTTAGTGCTTCTTCAATGTATCATTACATTGGTAACACAGATCACAACAAGGATTCTTCATATCATTAAAATGTTTCAAGTGGAAGCCTATGCTAATATCTGACTTTTTTTTTCCCATTAAAAAACCCACACCACCAAAAAACTACACCAACTAGCTCACTAAACACTTACCTGTGTAGAAATGGAACTCAACTCGCAGAAACACCTCCCCTTCTGAAGCATGATGCTGGACTGCCTTGGCCATTCCCTCAGCTGGCACATTAGCCAAGCAGCTCATGCCCACGGCACAGAACCAGAAACTCTGTTGTCCCCACACTCAGCACTGAGCCTACCTGACCCCCTTACATACTGCAGGACCATCCAAACACCACAGAGGCCTGGCTGGACCTGTTCACACATCACTGCTGCTGTGAGCCTCATGCCACTGCCTGGCACCCCAGAGCCCCACTCGATGTTTCCAAGCTTTGACACCTTCCACCTCTGAGCAGCCCACGTGCCTCCAGCTCCTCACACCCAAGGAACAAATGTGACTGATCCTGCACCACAGCCCTTAAGAGTGCTGTCAGTTTTCTGTCACCAAATCATGAACTAGTGAGAACTGTCAGGTTTTGGGATATTAAGAAATGCAGTCAAGCAATCTCTACGTCCCAGCAGTCAACTTGAGGATTTTGTAAAGATTGGATTCCTGAAGTAATTACCTTCTGGGCAACTGTGCTGAACTGCCAAAGGAAGACACCTCAAGTATTAAATCCCTTCATAAAACTCCGGGCTGGTTTCACAGATCTCAACAGTCTCCGCCCTGTTTGCCCAGTCGCCCTCTCATGCCCCACCACACTCAGGAGGTTTCAGATCTTGTGGAAAGGCTCTGTACTACTTGCTATATGAAGACTCAAATCTCAAGTCTGCTTTTTAATAGTTCAGAGGGGTTCTCACCTGCTCTTTGGCAAAGACCTAATGTTTTTACAAAAGTATTTAACTAGAATTATGCTATCATTTTCTCAATTCAGCTCCAGTATTATCCTATGTGACTTGCAGTTCTAAACTCCAGAGTTTAGCTAACCACTTCAAATGGAAGAGTTCATTTATTTCTTAGATCTCAGTTAAACTGCCTGGCTGGAGCAAGATAATTGTTTTTACAATCCGAAAGGAAAAAGCTCAAAACATTTGCTTTATCTGGTTTACCCTTAAATTACTATGACCACCTCTCTGTCCATATGACCCCCACACCAACAAATAAAAAGAAAATAGAGCCAAGTAACAGGAAATGTCTCCTGAAAAAAATTCATAGAAAAATATCCAGATATATTTCATATGCAAGCTAAATTTTCAGAGACTGCTCTTGTAACTAACCACAACAATTTAAGGGTTTATTTCTTTTAACATTAAAAATGTCCACATGTATATTGGACCAATGTAGAAATACTTGAGAATTTAGCCACACACTTTGGGAAATTACTAAATTATCTGAGGCTTCCCAGTCTTGATTTAAGATCATTCCCTCTACCATTATCCATCCTCTCTCTCTGACACACCCAGAGCATAAAAATAGAAGAAATGCAAGATGCTAATGGTAAAGCACAACACAATATTCCTGTCCTATTGAAGCCATCGACCTGTCTACCAACATTTACAATTCACCACAAAGCACCACAGGTCCCCAGTTCTGACTTTGGGGGGGGGCTGGAAAACAAGACCAAAAACCTTTGTTGAGTCTATATTCAGCAGTAGTTGGGCTTTGCAGGTATCAAACTCTGGATCCACAGGTCCCTAAAACTCTGCCCCAAGCTCCTATGGAAGACCGTTAATCAAACTCCTGGAGAATGACTTCTGCTCCTCTTCTACCGACATCAGCAGCACCTGGATCAGCTCCCAAAAGGAGCCCAAAGCAGGTGCAGATTCCATGCTGGGCAGAAGCTTTGTGAGGCCTCTCTGCTGAAGCTCAGTGCCCAGGTACCTTTACAAGCGATTGCTGCCTTCTAGGAGTGGTCAAAGGCTCTAAGGCAGGCACAGATATGGATTGTTACCATTTTTTTTCTGTAGTACTTTTTCAGCACTTTCATAAACACTCATGCATTCTCACAGTTCTCTCAATGCAGTATACAAAGGAGTTCAAATGATTTTTTTAGGATAAAAAAATAAATTTTCGTTGTAATTGGGGACTGGATTAAAACATATCATTCAGGCTTTGGTCACATCCGTCCTACGGTTCTGCTGATGCATTAGCTATTCAGTGAAAAACCCTGGCTATTTAAAAGCTTCTTTAAAAAGAAAATAATGCTGAATGTATCCTCAACATTTCCTTGCAGTTAACTGCAGTAACTGTAATGATAGAGACTGATGGCAGCTGATGTGGTATGCCAGCTGGAGATCTCTCTTATGCTAAACAGTTTACAGCCCTTCTCCCAAACAAAAGGGAAAACTGGTAGGTGAAAATTAACTTCCAGTCCACAATACCACAGATCTAAAGTTGGGTGCACCCATGATGCACAATTACACCACTCTACCCAAGCAGCCATTTCTCTGACAGCTTCTGCTACAGCTTGGAGAGCAGACAAGCAATCTGGGTCACAAACTCATATTCAAATAGCAAAACTAAATTACCCAGCTGCATAGCACTGCCACCACGCCATTTTCCCTCTCAAGAGGAATTGTTTTACAGTAACTAAAGCAGCAAATCCCTCTTTTAAATACATCCCTTAACCTTCTTTAAATTTATTACACTTTAATTAAAGTCATAGAACTTTGTTTAGATCAGTTGAAAACCTCAGGTTGGCAGCCAGGATATCTTATTTATAAGAACTCAGAGGTCTTGGATTCCCATATTTGGGGGATGTTACTTTATTTATTTTTCCAATTAAAAAGTTCTCACTGCTCATGCATTTTTTATTCCCTAATGCGCTGTTCTAACATAAAAGAAGCAGACAAGATGTTTTTTCAGTTGGAGACTACTTCCAAGCCTGCTCCAGTTTTATAATCTATTCTCTTATGCTCTTACCAACCCCCTCCATCAAACAGCTAAGAGTATCCATCAAAACCACAGGCTGTATTCACAGCAAAAGGCACTCCAGCACAGATTTTCACTGAAGAACATTAATTTTTTCATCAAAGCGCCTTTCTCCCTTCTATGCCCACAGACAGAGTTCAAGTAAAGGAATATGGATACTGTCTGAATAGGTGAGTACCTATGGTTGGTGATAAATAAAAGAATAAAAAAATAAAACACCTTTCAGGCTTACCTCTCCAGATTAATCAGACACACAGAGAACAACTTGGAATCTCTATTTTGCAAATAAATTTTCAATAAATACATTTTGATACAGTACCTGCCACCTCATAAACTGTAGGCTCCATGCTATTCCCTCACTCTTCTCAACACAATTAAATGCAACATATTTCTGTGCTGTCACTGTCATAGGGGGCAAGCATCCCAGGGGACAGTCAGGTGCCATGGGAAACAACACAGACTCTACAGCTGAAACTAATTCCCAGAGAAGACAAATCAGATCTTGCAGGACTTGACAGCCTCTAGGGGTTGCAAATCTCCTGACAGCACAGGCACGAACAGAGGCCCAATCTGGGAAGATGCACAGCAGAGTTTATTTGATCATACACACACATATATATAAATATTTATTAGTACCACTGGTTATTTAAGGACAACGACACAGTTGCTTGATCTGAATCTAAACATTCTCCAGAAAATCCCTGACAACTCCTTTTTGCCTAGAGCAGGGGGGCGGAGATCCTACCAAGAGCAGGAAAGTTCATTTCCATGTTACTTTGAGCACAGGTTTTACTTGTGCATCAGTAGTACATTTATAATTAATGCAGTTTTTTTGTTTTTCTAAGCTTTCAGAACCTTACTGAAATGTTAAAAGCATGCGAGCAAGTGCACTCGTGGCTTCTTACGTCAGTTTTCTGAGACACATCCCTGGCTAGAGGTTACTGTCTAGGCCCAGCACAGAAGCTCTTCAAGTCAGTGAGAGACTCCAGTGACATTCAACAGGTTTGCAGTCTGGACTTTGAAGTATCTTTCTTCTCTCCCATGAAGATGGGCCAAGAAATTTGGGGCTGTTCAGCCTTGAGAAGGCTCCAGGATGACCTTCTAGCACCTTCCAGTACCTAAAGGGGCCACAAGAGAGCAGGAGAGGGACTCTGGACAAGGAAAGCGATAGGACAAGGGGAAAATAGCTTCAAATTGAAGAGGGGTGGGTTTAGATTAGATAATAGGACGAAATTCGTCCCTGTGAGGGAGGTGAGGCCCTGGCACAGGTTGCCCAGAGAAGCTGTGGCTGCCCCATCCCTGGAAGTGTTCAAGGCCAGGCTGGACAGGGCTTGGAGCAACCTGGTCTGGTGGAAGGTGTCCCTGCCCATGGCAGAGGATTGGAACAAGAGCATCTTTGAGATCCCTTCCAACCCAAATCATTCTACGACTCCTGAGTCAGCAGCTCTAAGCTCTAACATCCAACTCAACTACAATTCCCACTCCTTGTTCTTGAAGGAGCACTAAAAGGAGCAAGAGCAGCAGGAGCTGATTTCAAAAGGACACGTACTTGGGCAAATAAACCTCCTTTGATACATATGCTTCCCCCTCCATATGACATCTCATTAGAACAGAGGCAATTGCACTGTTTTAAAGGTGATGCTTTAAAGCAGTACAGGTTTTTGCTAGTTCTCAAGTACTTTTCCCTAGCCTATCCAGGTCTGAAGAACCAAGCTGACTTTGAATTCAATCCAAACAATAATCAAGTACAAATGTCAAAGCAATTTTACAAATCAGAGTAATGTGGGCGATAGGGCTGGGAAGAATAAAAGTAGATTTGACTATCTGTTTACAAATTAAAAGCTTTTTCTCCAATGCTTTCTGATCAACTGCATTTTTTGGAGGCCAGAGACTAGCTTTGGGTATCACAGCATGAATCCTGTAGCAAAACTAGGTTGTGACTGGATATTTTTCCCAAAGCAAACGCTTGCAGTGCACTCTCAGGTACAGATTAACTTTAATAACACTACATTAGCAAATCGCTCGCTCACAAAAGCCGTCCAAATATATAACACATTACCACAGCCCTAAACAGAAGTAGTAATGCATTTATGCAAATTCAGGCATGAATGTAAGGAAGCAATGTTGCAAACCCCTAAAGAAATACAGTAGAAATTAAAGGGATTCATTTTGGCAGTCCATTCTTTTTTTCTTTTCCCTTTTTGCTTTTCTGGCAAAAACAGTAAACAAAAAGCTGAGAACTTCTTTAACTAGGGATACGTACACAGGAAGCTAAATTCTTGTTCTGATGACACCGAACCTCTGCAGGAGGTGGGACAGGTGAATATATTGATTGCACTCATATCCTGTTTCCTCTTTTTCATTCAAGTCTGCAGAAGCATCACTTCTCACCGGGCATCCTGCACTCGGCCGAGAGCCAGACACCACCCCAGCCTAGAATGGTGGTGTTTACACATAGAGTCCACAGCTCTTCATGCTAGACTCTGTTCACACTTTCAGCTGCAGCTTCCCTAACACTAACATGAAGAAGGCTTAGGGTTTCCAGTAGTGCTCAGAAGTTCCCCTCATTGACTTGCTCTTTATTTTCACAGCTTCGACATTTACTGCATTGTTATAGGAAAATGGCAAGATGAACAAGACTTTGACTTGAACATGACTCCTTTTCTGAATGCAAAAACAGAAAAGGTTAAGATATAATCAAACTAACACCAACATTCACAAAATTCTCTGATTAACTGAACAGTGATGCCACTGCTGACTCAGGAACTTAGAGACTTTCTTTTTTTTTCCCCCTCTCATTTAAACTTCTACTATGATCTGTCCTCAAGTCATGCTTTCAGAACTATTTCCATTACTTTTCCACAGGAGTTGTCATAAAACACCACAAATACACAGCCAAATAGAGACGTCTCGGTATGGATTTATGCTGGAAGAAACCTTAAGATGTATCAACTTAAGGGACACAGTTAGATGGATCAGCCCTGTTTAGGGCTACCTGACAGAGATGGCTGTATGTATCTGTCACCTCATATGACAGCACAGCTCATTCCATAGTTGTATTTATCTATTTCTGCCTGTTACTGTAGAGAAAATCAGGTCACAACCACAACTCTGTGCAGTTCTCCTGTCCCTGGATAGAATTCTGCACCAGGCAGTCGTTTTGTGTTGTCTTCATTTTACATTCTGTGCAAGAAAGCAGCCAGCTAAACAATCTGCTAAAAAGGGTCTTCCTAAAACACATTTGCTGTTCATGAAAAAAAAAAAAACAAACAAACAACTCAAAGTAGATAACAAAGAACCTGTCCCAAAACCCAGTAAACAAAAAAAAAAGGGCATTCTGTTGAAAACAAAGAAATAGTATAACAGATAAACAATGGGAAGATAAATAAATCAAATTACTGAAATTCAGACAATCTTTGCAAACTGTAGATTTCATGCCTCAATGAAATCAAAATTACTCTGAATATTTAATTGCTTCTGAGGTCAAAATAAGGTCCAATAAGCAACACTCCTTCAGATTAGATTTTTCAGTAGTTAATGGAGTTGCAGAAAACAATTGTAACATTCCTCTCAAAACAGTATCTCATAATTACTTGGGTCAAAATTTAAACTTTTTCAAATGTTCCAATAACTGCAGACTCCTATAATACTCATCTAACTTTATTCTGCCTGTCTGAACGAAATGAAGACTTCTGAAAAAATATCTGCTATCATCACCCAATCCATTTAAGTGACATGATACCAAAATGCATTTGCTGATCCTCTCACTGAATGCGAAGGATATTTTTTTCATTCATTTTGGTGCAATAAGGTACAAAAGTAATGGTTTGTTTTCCTCATTCATAAAGACAATTTTGAAAGTCCTAGTTTCAAGCTCTCTGAATTTCCTCATCAGCCACTATGTTTGAAGTCTACAATACATTGTGAGATCAAGTCCCAAGGCAAGAGAGGTTCTAGGGAGGAGAGATTCTACATTTGCTGTTTTTCATTTCTTGAAATCCTGGCAATGTGCCATCTCACAGTCTTCACAACTTCTAATGGAAAAGACAGACAGAATACTCTGCAGAAAATAAAAAGCACTGGTTCCAGACATGCAAAAAGAAGCTTCCAAGTTTCTCAGAAGTTTCCAAATGGGGCAGCATGTGGGAAAAAATCAGTAAAAGTGCACTGCCCGATTATCTAAAATAAAACTAAAACGTCTCTGATGTATCTATCTAGTCTCCAAGTTCTCAGGTATGCTGAGTGAAGCAGTTCACAACAGAACAGACTGCACGCCCATCCATCACACTTAAATGCAATCACTGGCAAACGTAACATCAGCTACTGCCTAAACTACAGAGATGCACTTAATACTCCCCAGTCAGCAATCAACCTTTTCCACATTTGTTCATAATCACAATGAATTGTTCCATTTTAATACTTTGTTTTCCTTTTCTTATCCTATGGCAGTTTAGCATGCTTCTTGAACGAGGTATTTATAGGGGGAAAAAAAAATCTCCTTTTCCAATTTTATTCCTGCGTGTACGTAGAGATTATTTTTTAAAGAAGTATAAATTAGAGAAGATATTTTCTTACCTGTTGCAGTCCACGTGGAGCAGAAGATGGGATGCACTAAGTGACACAGCAATCTTATGCCACTGTCCATCTGCCAGGCGGTACGGGAACACCTCTGTTCTTGTCTTCCCATTAAACCTGTAGTGATACCTGATCTCATCCCGCAGGCCACTGCTCTCCAGTTCAAAATAGCTGTATTGAAAACATGAAGAAGAATCAGTTCCACTTTTGGATATAATCACTGTCTCTGTCACTTTCTTCTTAATTGATAGACTTCTTTAAGCAAACACCACAATCTAAAGAGGTTACTCAGCATGGATTAGCTACTAATTAATTTTTTTAAAAGAAATAGAGAGATAAGACTATACATTCAGAGCAGTACAAACCCAGCAATACTAATTACATGAAAACAGTTCAAAGTACCACTTGTTAGCCCAGGAAACTGAAGTCCTCTTTTCACCCATAGAACAGGTGCAACTACAAGAAACCAAACCTTATTCTTTTCACCAAAATATTTTGTATGACTGCAGGCTTTGTAAGAAAATGAAAGATAAAGAATGGCTTATACATCACTACCACAAACAAATAAAAAGCCATTAAGGTAAGAAACCATCAGGTAGTCATTAAATTTGTATTTACTACTTGCAAATCCAGTTTAAAAACCACAACTGTTTATTTTTAGGACTCCCCTATATGCAATTGTGCTTAGCTCATTTTCTGACTTTTATTGTTACTGCCATGATTGTTCAGCTTTACAAGGGAAGGACAAAACCTCCTGGCTGGATTAGGTGTCTCCACATCTGGAATAAAGCATCCAACAATCAAAACCTTCATACAGCTGTCAGACTCACAGGAGAGCTAACAAAGTGTGGCTATTCACTGGCCTCACAGGGGTGTGGGGGGAGCCAGTTCCTTCTCTAGGATGAATTCCAGGGCACACTGACAGTGTAAATAGTGACGTCTCCTCTTTGACCTCACCAAGTATTTGCATCATACTGAACCTTTTTCCTGCCAAAATGAAGCTGTGTATATAGAAACAGGGTGATGCAGACCTCCCTTTGCAGTAGAAATAGCTCTACAAGAAAGTGAAGATGTTAGATTGTCCAGATAGCCTTTTGCCCCATCTACCTCCACAGCGTTATGTTTCCCCTATTGGCCAACACCAATTTAAGATGGCATTTGAGAACTAGGTGCTGATTTGGGGTAGGGTGGGGAAAATTGCAGGAATGAAATCCACTTCCAAAAAATAAATGCAACACAAACCAATAAATATTGGAGTGCCAATTTTCATTTCCCCATAAGCATTTTACACTGCTTGGCAGTACACAGGCCCTAACAGCCTGTGTGCACAAGCACTACATGGGGGTTGTGCACTTTTTCAAGGTTAGATCTTACCAATGAAGTTGAAGTTTTTGAACATAACCAAAAAACAGAGTTCCTTGGGAGAAAACTTATGAGATAAAACACTAGCTGGAAACACGTGCAAGAGATCACAACAGGCTGGGAGGGGGAACACAAAGACAGTAAGTCTTCACCAAAAGTGAAATTCAAGCCCTCCTCCATCCTGCCAATGCCCTGTCATCATATTTTTCATGCAACATAAAAGCGTTATTGGGTCACATGAATCAAAGACTCAAGCAACAAAGTGAAAAACACAAGGAGGTAAAACCAACACTGAATAAAAACACATCAGGCAGAGGTACAAATAAAATACATGCAGTACAGAGTGGAAAAAAAATCAGGCTTCTGTTGTGAAGGAACTGGCCTGTTCCATGCACATAATGGCACAAGGAGGGCAGTGAAAGAGGGGTTTTCTAAACAGTGGCAGAGAATGTTGATTAATTACAGCCAACACCCATTAAAATACCTAAATTACATTCATCACACAAAATCTGGAGAAGATTTATTACTTTATTTTGATGCTCAGTAACAATATAGTCAATATCCAGAAGATACTGCTGCTGGTGTTCCCAAGCCATAAAAGCGCTAGCACAAGTACTGTCAGTGATGTCATACTTAAAACATATTGTGATTTCCATCTGCTGTCACAGCACAAAAGGAAGTGAGACAGAAAACTTAACAAAAAAATAAATTGAGGGAGAGGTACATAACATTCTAGTACCTCACCCACAAAGTATTTGTGTGTACGTACATATATATACAGACACACATATATATGGTTGATCACAGAGGCTTAAGAGCCCAAAAGCAAGAGAAGCAAGCTCCTGCTGCAGGAAGCAAATTGCTTACTGAGGTCATTCTTCATAATCTCCAATAGCCACAGAGCTAATCACTCTCCACACAATGATTTCTTTGTTAATGTAAAGGCAACAGTGCAGCCCTAGAAAGGTCAGTCAGATACTGCACTTAATCACATCTGTGCTCTGTTATTTGTACAGCATAGGGAATTGCAAAGCTTCTCACCTGACAAGCTTTAGTGTCAATAGTTACCTCAGGACTGAGAACAGCTGGGTGCTTAGGCATCTTGTTGCCAATCTCCTGACTAATTTATATAGCGCAGAACAGATTACTTCAAATTTCATGTAATAGCCAGTGCTAACATTTTTATACATATGCACCTAATGCAGTAAGGGCCTCAGGACTGTATTAAACACCATGTTTTACCTCTTCAGTGGCAGGAAAGGAGGGTGACAGACAAATTCTGCACCTATTCTTCATCACCCTTCAACAAGTGCAAATCCCAAACAGTTACACGCAGACCAACATCAGTAAACACCAGTCAAGAATATCCCAGCAGCAGAAACTAGCTGGGTTACCCCAACACATCTCTCTCTCAAGTATTTAAAAACACAAGGCAATGTAAACCAACACTCTTGCATTGATTTTACTTTTTTAAGATGCAGAAATTCACACTGAGACTTTGATTACACACACACTCCATGATGTTCTCAGTTCAGAAGTTGTCTTTTCTCCTTCAGAATATGTCACATGCAAACAGCTTTCTAAGCAGCAAACATCTTTTCTTTCCTCCTTCCACTAGACTCTGGGGGAAAGAAGCCTCTTCCAAAGCAATGACACAAAGGCCATTCACTCTTGGAAATAAGTGCACCTGCTCTGTTTCGGAGTTCTACTCTGCAAATTGGGGAATGGAAGACGAATGAGGGGGAAAACAAACTCAGGCATGAAATCATCAACCAGTGAGAAAATAATTAGTCAAGCCAGAGGAAATAAATGGATTTTTTTTTTTAATCGCTATCTCATCTTCAATTTCAAATGCCATTGCACAAGTTTTTATCTATGATAAAACAACAGGTAAAAATGGGGAGATGGGAAGTTAATAGAAGCTACCATCAAGAGGCAGGAAAATGAACTAATCTCTAACAGGTGTTTTGAAGGTACTTTCCAATATTTTGTTAGGAACTGAAAGGATTAGAATGAATCAGCGTTCCTGAAAAGATTGCAGCATCTGGGACCATCTGAATATATGTATCACCACTCAGTGTGAACTTTGAACACTGCCATGAGATCCATACCAAAAGCCCAAGAGATCTCTGATTCTGCATCACGTCTGCATGATGCCTGTTTCAGCCAGTCCTACAGATAGGGCCCTGCTACCCTCCTCCAGACCTTTTTCAAGGAAGAAAGGTGTGAGACAGCAATCTCCTTGTCAACTTCTTAGAACTGAGTGATGGTTTCTTGTTTTATTTGTTATTTCTCAGCAACAATTTCATAAGTTTTAAATAAGGCATGATCAAAAGTTAACATGTATTTTGACAGATAAAGTTCTCTGAATGCATGTATTAAGAAAGCTTGTGTTTTATGAAATATCAATACAATTTGACCTTGGCTGAAATTCTCCCACTAGAAGAATTTCCCTATTTGCTAAGCATGTAAATTACTGCTGGCTTCTTTTGTACAATTATAGAATTCAAATGCTTTTTATAGGTCTATCTGCAGTCTCTCATTCAAATCCCAGTGTATAAGAGAAAAACATTGCTAAATTCAGACTGATTTTATGCATATCAAAAAAAAGTTGGGATATTTTAAGGTCATGCAATGTACTTCACAGGAGGACAGTATTATTCCACAATTGACTCAACATGTTTTACAATTCTTTCAGATAGTTTTTGCAACCCCTATGTACCTCACACACAAATATTGTTAGGAGAGGATAAAGCTTGACACAGTTAGGTTTCATGACTTTTTTTTCTTCCCCCTTTCTTTTAGTCAGCAGCATAGTGACTAAACCATACATTTGACTGCTCATTCCACTTCCAGATCAGGAGAGAAAGGTTCCTAAAAGTATACTTTCAGTTGGAAACACCTGCTGTGGATATAATGACCAAAAAAAATTGGAAAAGTCACTATCAATATTAAATAAGAACATGTACAACACCTGAAGCAGAAAAGGCAAAGTATTTCTATAAGGTGAGTTGGCTTAATCCACCATCTGCATTAAAGAAACATATTCACCTACTCATCATCTCAACCCACAGAAGTGATCTTATCCTGTGGCAAACACCATCATGTTTCATTCAAAGATTTTACTGCTGTCAGATTATGCAAGTGGCCAAAGGAAGGACAGCTCACAGACTATAGCATCCCAAGACACAGCCCCAAGACGAACTGTGGGATAGGTGTCCTCCAGAATATCCTTAGGGTACACAGCACTTTATTTTATTTATCTTTACCAACCCAACACCTATCACCAAACACTAAAATATCCCACAATGAAGACAGCAGCACAATCGGGTAAACAGATTAAATGCTCCTATAAGAGCTCTAGGAACTAAAGCAGAACTACTTTTTGCATTCAATTCTGGCAACCTTCCTCCTTATCATATTCAAACATAAATAAAGCAGAGTTATCATTCTAACTTTACAACTTCCGTCATCCTTGATCAAGTGCCAAATGAAGCCCCACAGCCTCTTTCAAGGAGCAGCACCAGCACTTATAGCAGATGCTCTTAGAGCTACTGAACAGATGTCCCAGGGCAAAGCAGCAGGCACAGATGGCATCCCTGCAAATATGTACAAACTTGGGGTTGCCATCTAGTCAAAACATTGTGCATCTGCTTAACATTGTATGGGAGAAGGTCACAAAACCACAGGAGTCCAAGGATGGAAGCTCCATTCACCTTGCACATGCTGCAGCAACACGACGATGCCAGGCCTCTCAAATGCTGGGGAAAAAAATCACTGCCATAAAAAACAAACTGTTACTGCACAGAAACTTCTGGAAAGTATCTGTGAGTCTGGCCAAGGCACAACTTATAATTTTTCTTAATAACAATGCAAATTCAGGAAAAGTCTAGAGATCAGTCATTTTGATGTCATCAGCTAAAAACTATAAATTCAGCAAGCTTCTGCACAAATCAGTCTATCTGGACTATGTTTGTGCACATAGCTTTTTCATTTCACAATAGCATTGTGCTATTTCATGATAAAAATGGCTTCAGGCAAGACTGTGCTTTAGCATCTTTGTAGAAACACTTCTTGCTGCATTTAGAGACAGGCAACAAATCTGCATCCATTATCACACAGATTTCAGGATTTTCAATCTACAGGGATTTTGTGATGAATCACAGGCCATTACTCCTCTGGCCTTTTGCTGTCCCTTACCACCAAGTGAGTCTGTGTGCACAGTGGGATACACTGTGCTGGGTGTGCTGCCAAGCAGCTCAGTCTGGACAGCGACATGAAAGTAACTGAGATCTTGTTTTAGCAGTCCTCGGTGCAAAGCAAATCAGGCAGGCACTGGGCACTGTGCTGCAGATAAGATGGCAGGCATCTGCCCAAGGCACTGCCCCTGTCAGTGATGAAGCCATGGTGAGGAAAAGCAGTGCCTCTGAAAGAAAAGATACATCTCTTCAAATGAAAAGAAACACTCACTTTGCAGTTGTCACCACAGTTCTGTGTGGATGCAAAACTAGAACAAGTTACAGCTGTCAAGGCAAATATTTCAGTCGCTTCCATGGGTGCTGTTCTTGTACCCTAGTTACTATAAGGTGACACGGCAAGATCCCAAGCTCTGAGGCATTAAGCATTGTGAAACACGGGACTTTGAAGAAATGCTCTTAACATGCTCAAGTGCACAGATCTACTCCTCCACCACATGTGCATCTTAAGGAATACGTTTGGTGCACTGTAAGTCTCATGTGGTGCGACTGTGAGTGCCAGAGTGGCCCTGGAAAGCTTCCTTAATATCCATACTTACAAACCATCCAAAGCTACTTTTTACAGCTGGTTTAAATAAAGGCAGACCCAGAGGCTGTACAGCAAAACCATACATGGCAAATCATCGCTCATGCAGCACTAAAGACTCACTGCTGTGGCAGAGATTACACACTGATATCACCAAAGTCAGACTGACACCAGGCAGCACAAAAGGTGTCGTGAACAGAAGGATCACCTGTGACAATGAAATATCTTGCTGAAAAATCAAATTAACTTTCTACAAAGGGAAACACAAAAGCCGAATCCCGTATATTGACCACCTACTCTATTCCAAAAGTATTCCTTCTATGCAAGCAAATCCAATATAACCAAAATGTAATACTAAACACTTTCAAACCTCTCAAGTAAAAGCCTGAAAGTTCAACATCACTGTGCTACTGACTACCTAAATAAGATTCTTCCAAACATTTCTATCCTTTCATTTCAAGGGAAAGGAACTAAATCCAGTCAATTAAATGACTTCATTTTTCTGTTCAGACCACTCTGAGAACAACAGTAATTGTGTTCTACCAGCCTAGCTTGAAACATTTAACAATAAACACTCCCACACGGACACCTTCTATTAGTATAGAATATTTATTAACATTTTGTCTATTGTTCCACACATCTTCTACATGGCAGCTGGGCACGCAAGCTGCAAGGCATTAAGCATTTATGATGTGTTTGTGTACCTGCAACTAGGCAAAGGTCATCCTAGTAAATTTACTTTCCTCTTTGATCATATAAAGAAAAAAGTAACCCCAACATCTGCCTGCCAGGTAAAAGACAGCTGGACTCAGAGCTGGTACAAAGCAGCTACGTATTTCCATGGCATGTGTTGTAAGGATTGACCTTAAGCATTTGTTTCCATTTCATGTGTCTAA